>NC_056748.1:784855796-785108296 GCF_019279795.1 Protopterus annectens | reverse complement strand
TCATGAGCATCACTTACAAAACACAAGCTGCTGCCTAAGCAAAGAAGGTGTACTTTTCCACATCCACCAGAGAGGGAGTGAGAGAGACAGATATAGACAAAGTAAGAAAGGAAGGCAGTAGGAGAGTAAGAGCAAAGCATGTTTGTATATGATCCATGGGTGGAGAGTGGTATCTGGGCATTATGATGGTTGCCTATATTGTGTACAACTCCATACTGTCACATGGTAATTGCACATGGCTGTACACATTTATGGCTGAGGATTGTCGACTAGAATCTCTACAATGTTTGGAAAATGTTGGCCTTGTAATGTTGACAATGGGACATGTAGAACAGCCTACAGTTCTACCCACACAGGACACTGATAATACACACAAACACACACTTACCAGTACTGGGTTTCAAACCCCTACCAGACTATGTATTGTTATTACATTGTTATGCAATTATTGCACGTGCCACAGAGCTTACATTTTGGGGAGCTGTCCAAAGGTATCTTTGAAAGTGAGTGACATCAGCAACAGTGATAAAGAAGGGATAAGGGGAGTGTAGTACATGTGGCTGTTCACAAAAGCAGGTGTCAAGGAAGACACAATCACACTCTCTCAGGGACTCACACACATTATCACAGTTGGCAGGGTCAGGATTAGAACTCCTAACTAACTAGTTTGCTACACTACAGTATTACACAAGTATTACATGTGCCACAGATCTTATCAGGCTGATATATGGCCAAAGGGTATTTCAAGGTGACTGACGTCAGAAGGCATGCTACAGTAAGGCAATGGGAGGTGTAGCGAGTGTGAATGGCTTCAAAATCATTAATCTCCACACACACACACACAGACACACATTTTCCAGTACTGACATGCATGGGTTCATTGCTTCACAGGTGTGTAGTAATTGACTGTGCCAGAAGACTGTACAAGGCTTGGCAAATGGTATACACTGGCAGCAGGCTACATGACAATGGTCTCCAGTGTGGCTCAGGGGTGCAGTCCCTGTATTGGCCCACACAGGTGGGCATTTTATTCACCATCCACTCATCTGGGTTACTATTGTGGGTGGCCAGTGCTGTGCAATGCTTGCCATGTATGTGATCTATATTCCATGATATGGACAGTGTCTGAGTTGTGCCCATGTCCCACATGCATGTTCTGTGACATGTGAAAGTGTACCTGGGGTCTCTGGGGCATGTTGTGTGGACAGATTATCATCTGATGTGGCATTCCTGACCTCATGTGGTGAGAATTGGCTATGGAACTGAGGTCGTGCCTGCAGCTACATTGACAGCATGATACAGGTATTCAGTGGAGTTAGTGGCATCTGTCCATACAGGGCATGTGTATAAAGCATGGTATTCCCTTTGTGGGTTACATTTGCAGAATCTACAGTTGTTGCAGGCATCCAGTGGGGAACATAGCAAAGGACCACTGTAAGCAATTATTTGCCTATTGTAGGGATGGAACAGGGTGCCATGTCTTTTTACTGGCTGGATAACACACACTCAGTCAGGAGATGTTACACATCACAGTGCATTCTGATGTCAGTGGCAGTGCTGTAGTGAACAGGCATGTAGTTCACTTCAATCACACCGTGGTTACTATCTGTGGGCAATATGCAGGGAACAACCAATATAGTGGTTGCTGCCTAGCCAAGTGTGTTTGTGTATGAGACATGGGTGGAGAGTGTTCTCTGGGTAATACAAGGGTTGGCTATATTGTTCACCGATCCATAATTTCACATGTAGGGCTATGGATTGTCTACACCAGCCTCTCTGCTGTTTGACATCTGTTGTCCTTGTAAGGTGGACATTATGACATATAGTAGGTCCTCAATATAAGAATTTAGCAAAACCCGCCCCACAATGAATCCTGTTATTACACAATAACAGCAACCTTCACACAGGATACTGATGACAAAAAGACACACACACACACACACACACACACACACACACACACACACACACACAGACACACACACACACACTTGCCAGTACTGAGATTCAAACCCCTACCTAGCTATGTATTGCTACTACAGTGTACCGCATTTATCGCATGCACCATGGAGCTTATTGGATGGATGTTGTCCAAAGGTACTTCTAAGGTGAGGAATATAACCAACCCTTGTAAATACTGGCATTGGGTGATGTAGTGGGTGAGAGATCCCAAAAATAATTTCACCCTAATCACACATTTACATTTGCCAGGGGTGAGGTTCAAACCTCTATCTAACAACCTTTATGGACCATTATGTTACACAGTTACCACATGCACCACTGACCTGACATGGTATAGTTTTCACAACAGATACTTGTAAGATGGGTGATATCGGGATGACTGCTAAAGTCAGGCTTGGAGATGTGTACAGGCTGTAAATAGGGACAAAAACTTTGAGGTACAAACAAAAACACTTGCCACAGATGGGATTTAAACCCATAGCTCTGCAGTTACTGTTACTACATTGTTCTGCATTTATGGCATGCACCACGGAGCTTATATGGCTAGCCCTTCTCCAAAGGTATATTTCAAGGTAGATGACATCAGCAGCCTTGCTAAAGTAGGGCAACGGAAGGTGTAGTGAATGTGTATGGCCTCAAAAGCATTGATCCCTACACACACAAACACATTTCACAGTTGCCATGTCTAGGATTAGAACTCCTACCTAACTAGTACACTACACAATAGCATTACGTAGTTATCGCACACGCCATGGAGTTTATAGGGCTAGCACTTCTCCAAAGGTGTATGTCAAGGTGAATGACATCAGCAGCCTTGCTAAAGTAGGGCAATGGAGGGTGTAGTGACTGTGAATGGCCTCAAAAGCATTGATCCCTACACACACAAACACACAGAGTTTCACAGTTGCCATGTCTGAGATTAGAACTACTATAGCATTAAGCAGTTATTGCGCGTGCCACAGAGCTTATAGGGATGATCCTTGTCCAAAGGGGTATTTCAAGGTGACTGACATCAGCAGGCTAGCTAATGTTGGACAATGGGGAGTGCAGTGTGTGTGAATGGGCCATAAACCATCCTCTGGAAGCACACACACACAACACTCAAGTCACACACAGCTTTACATTTGACAGGACTGTGTATACAACTGCTAGATGAATAATGACTTGTACTGTCATGTTACACAGTTATCACAGGCACAACAGACACTATAGTGCTGCGGTCTACCAGAAGCAAACATCTACAGTGATAGTCATTTGCATCATGTGATATTGGCCAATTGGATGTGTGCTGGGTAGGACAGGCTTCATGATGGAAGCTCTTTGTTGCTGTCTGTCTCTCTCTTCCCCACATCTATGTTTCTGTTTGTTTGACCTATTATACTGTGTTGTCCTTGGATATATGTGTGTATTCCTATCCGATGTGTGTGCAAAGCATGACTGGTGTGCAATGTGGAGTGTGTACACAGACATCTGCGACTGACAGATATGTGTAGTCCACTGTTGTTGCCAGACATGGGCTTCATTTCTCTAAGTGTGGGAACATGCCCAGTATGGCCCTTCTGTATTTTGTTGTCAGACATGGGCTTCATTTCTCTAAGTGAGGGAGCATGCCCAGTATGACCTTCTGTATTGAATGTGTGAATCCATTCCAGGCAGGTTGTACTCCATTGCAGGCATTTGTGTTCTACACCTACAGCTAGTAACCTGTTTCTGCAGGATATCTGTAGATAGGCTGACAATATGGGGTCACAATGGGCAAAGGATAGTGGGATACTTGTGTATGTGCTGCTTCTGCTACATGGTTTTGGTGTTAGCAGAGATATTCAGGCATATGTACTGTTTCACACTGTGATGCATTATGTCATCAACTACTGATAAATATACATATTTGCTCACAGTAATTTCCTGAGGAATACAAGATGAATGAAGCTGTGTCTGGTGTTGTGGTCTGCACCCTATATATTCTTGCACAATCATGCCATTCTGGAGGGGGAGCTGCAGACACTTGCTGATGGGCCTGTGTAAATGGTCCAGCACATTGGCACTGTGGTGGCTGAGGACTCCATGCTTGTACATCTATCGATGTGACAGAATGGCCATATCCTGCTGTGGCCATACCTCTCAGCTGTACAGATTCAGACAGGTTACCCAGAAGCAGGGCTCATATATCTGGTCATTACCCCTTCACATTGTGGTTTACGAGCTGGTTTGTAGCCAACTATTCCTGTGTTTGCAGGCAGGGATAGTATAGGCACACATCAGAGTTTCAGACTTCACACACTCCATGGTGTCCATGCTTCTACCCCCCCCCCCATTATTCTAGCCTCTTCCTAACATTGTGCAAGTGATATCTGATAAGTATCCCTATAGTTATAACTTCATCCCAGCAGTATTTAGGGGTTGGTCCACAGTTCATGCAGTAGGACATGGTGGACATGCTACTGGGATTTGTTGATATTGCCTTGCATTTGTGTTCTGTGGACTGTGTTATGTCATTATTTGGGACTCCATGAGGTAAAATACATTGGCAGTACAGGTGTGACACAGGCCTTTGACAGAGGACTGTAGGGCATTTGGTAGTGATGCAGGGCATCTGTAGCAGGCCAGTGCATTCTGTCACTCCTACAGTCCCAGGCTGCAAGCCACTGTATTCTCCTGAGGTGACAGGGTGGATGTGCAAGGTGTTAATGGGAATAGTTTCTGTCCTTATTAATCCATTGGTGTGGATGCTGGCAGGGTGCTGCTTACAGCTAGGGACACACCTGCATGGGACACCTCTTCAGCATGCTGCATTCTGTGGGTATTCCCATACAAAAGTGGGGGTCATATTGTACTCATTCCCAACAGCAGGGATATGACCTGTGAGGTACCTGTGGCTGATGGTGGGGTGAGCTGAGTGTATGTGTGCTATGGAAGCTACTTGCAGCTGACTCACAGATATACGTGGGGCATTCCCCTTATGCTGGCTTGTGCGGGGACATCAGCGGTTTCTCAGTACTTCATAACTGTGCCTTTTGTGGTCTGCCAGTGTTTGACCAGACTACATCAGTATTCCATACTACACAGACAACTAATGTGCTGCTAACCTGTATGTACAATTCCAAAGGTGTGTCCTTTTGACAGTAAGATTTTATACACTCTCTGTCTAGGGTACTTCCACCCATGTACTGTGTGTATGTCTGGGCCCACATTCATGCCATGTCCAGCTTTTGGATGGTGACAGATATTACATCCGAACAATTAGTATGGATTACTGCTGGATTGGGTCTGGCTGGGATGCATTGTGTTTGGCACTGCAGTTGTGAGAACTTGGCCCTGTCATCAACAGTACTGACCAATGGCCACCAGGACACAACCCTCCATGCCTACTTGCTGACCACTTTCACACAATATACAACACACAGCAACCTAACACACAGAGCCCTGCATATTGTACATGTGCAACAATCTATCCTGCGAATTCGGCCAACTCAGATAATCTGTGCTCCAGTTATTATACCCACACATACGTGTTACTACATTTCTTCATAGAATTATGGGGGGGCACACCTGACAACTGTAAACATTTACTATGACTGTACTGGTATTTCAGGTACTCTGTTGGCTTCCATTTCATTCTGTATTCTGACCTATCATGCAGACTACAGGCATATCAGTGTATTACAGATCTTAAATTTTATTGACCTACATTTCAGTTTCAGACTTCTTACCCTTCAGAACTAACATCCCACTGCCTGACCTGTTGAAGTCTGTGTAGATCTGAAGGGGAGGCTGTTCTCCATTGCCTTCAATCAGAGGCCTTAGCACAGCCTTTCTTTGTAGTCGTCTACACCAGTCCTGCTGGCTGAAACTGTTGTTGGGTATGTGAGCCTCACTGACATGCATGTGTGTGTCCTATGAACACACACTGGGCCCACCACATGTCCTGCAGTGGAATCTGTCACCTTGTCTAGTACTGCCTACTAAGGTGACACCAGTATTTGTTATGGATTTCACACTGCCAATATAGAGGTCTACTATCTGCTGCCATCCCATTCAGCCACCCGATTCCCTTACATGCTCACATCCATATCATAGATACAAGTAGCGGAACATACTACTCCATTCACCAATTGATAGTGAGAGTGACTTACCTTGTGGCTGTGCCAGTACTGAGGATGGTGCTGGAGGGCTGACTATGTCGGCTGCGCATAGTGCACTCCTTAGACATGGTTAAGCACAGGTAGTATCATGTTTGGCATCCCATTTACTGTTTGTGCAAGTCAGAGAGAAGTGTCATTCCCTGGGTTCCTACCGTGTCAGTGTATGTGCTATGCATTGCCTCTTTGCCAAACCCTGGGCATACTGAGTACACCTCCTTCTGCCTACAGGGTCAGGCTCAGGTTGTTCCTCCAAGTCACTCTGAGCCTGTGCTGGCCTAGGCAATGGTGGAGGCTGTGTTGCCCTGCCCCATGGTGTTCCTGCTGCAGCTGTTTCCACAGGATTATATTGTGTAGCATGGCACATAAAATGACAATTTGGGAAAGTGTAACTAGAGAGTACTGCAAAGCTCCACCGGATATGTCCAGGCACCGGAACTGTGACTTGAGCATCCCTTACACACACTCTATTATGATTCTGGTCTGTATGTGCACATTTCTAATGGGTGTCATCAGCCATGGCTCCAGTGCATAACCAGCATCCCCCACTAGGTGGCCATATGGGATGTCCCCATTGGCAAATCTCTGGTACAGCTGCGTCATATGCCAGATGTGGGAGTTGTGATAGCTTCCAGGGCTGCCAGCACACACATTCATTATAATGCCCTGGGCATCGCACACAACCTGGCAGTTGATGGAGGTGAAGCCCTTGCAGTTTATGTAGATCCTACCATGCTCACCGGGTGGTGCTTTGATGTGTATGTGCGTGCAGTCTATAGCACCCACTACCTCAGGGTATTCTGCTATTTGGTGGAAGAGATGCATATTGCTGGTCAACGACTCACGGGTGTTGTGGAAATATATGTGCTCACCGCCATGTGCTGACAAGGCATCCAGGAACTGATGGAGTACCCTGGATGCTGATGTCTGTGAGATCGCAATGATATCCCCAGTTGACCTTTGGAAAGTACCTGTGGCTAGTATTCTTAAGCTTACACATACGTTGATATCCAGTGGGATGGATTCCTCTCTGTTGGTTGTGTGTGTGATGTGTGGCCAGCACTGATCAACAATTTGCTGGAGTAGGTCCCTGTCCACCCTATAGCGCTCCACTATCTCCAGCTCATGTAGCCTCTGGTAGGCTACCCTGGGTATGTACACTGTTCTCCTCACTGTGGGTTGGTCATCAGCATTGTCATCCTCACCACCCTCATCCTCTTCCACATGTTGATTTATGAGAGAGAAAGCAGCCCCTATCATTTTGTTGCTCTTGTTAGGTAAAATTTCCCCGTTTGTGTACACTGGTGGTGTACAGTTTGTGGGAAAAACCAGAGGGAAAGATGTTTGCATAGTTTATACTAGTGTGCTGGGCTGGGCTACTGCCTGTATAATTGACTGGTTCTGATACATTTCACCAGCCAGCTATGCTAGTTCTCCTTGATTACCTTTCTATTGCTATTTTCCCTTCCCATTGCCTTTCATTTTAAGCCCTGAGGCGGGCCGCGCAAACCCAGTGCTCAGATGTGAACGGAGCTGCTATTTCCTGTTTTTTTTTTTGTTTTTGTTTAAAACATGGTTTGCGGTGTGCACACCCATTTAGGCAATGTAGACTGCTAGGCAGCTTCAGACACATCCCCTACCTTAGCTATGCTTGGCTAAGAGTAAATACAGGCCACAGAGCTCCAATAAACTTACAGCATGCATGACACACCCCCTTAAGAAGTCATCTAGCTCTTAGGCTTACACCGTGGTCTTACTGTACCTACATGGTTGGGTGCAAGCTAGTACTGAGGGGAAATCTGTGATTCAGTATCATTGCCCTTATTTGCATAGGACTGACTGCTAATGCATGGTTACAAATCCAACACTCAGCCATCCCCCTTAGCAACCACTATTCCATGGTCTTGTGTTATGCATGCCATTGACTATTATGGCAAAATTATGATTTTGGTTTAAAAGCTTATTTCCAGCTTTTTTTTTTTTATTTTCGGGCCTATCCCATTTGCACACCACTGCCATGTGCTTAAACAGCCGAAATCGGCCAACAAAAAAAAAAGTTAATTTTTATAATTTTGAAATAATTTTTCATGCCTATGGCTATATATTTGGCCTTTGGCATGCCTAACCCTTCTAATACATGGATTTGTACGAGCTGTCATGCCTCAGTTTTGTAGTTTGCAGAAATGTATTCAGCTACTGGCTGAATACATTTCTGCAGTCTACACTATTCCTGCACGGATGTCTGCCTGTTTCCTGGATCACTAATTCACCTCATTTGCATGGTTTTCACCAGCAAATGAGGTAATTAGCATACAGGGGCTGTGTCTGTGCGGGAATAGTGAAGGAGCACTCGTGCACATCCCGGGAGCTTATTCCTGGATCGCATGGCAGCCATATTGCCTGCAGCAGCTCTTGCACTATTCCTGCACACCGTGCAGAGCTTGCTGAATCCTGGGGACTGTCATATTTCTAAGCTCTCCTGCAGTCAGTAAATGCAGTTTGTCATTTCTGCATAGTTATACCACATTAGTGATACTCCTCTATGTTTTAACATATGATCACCCCATCCCACACACTCACGCGCATGCACACGCACACACACACACACACACACACACACACACACACACACACACACACACACACACACACACACACACACACACACACACGAGCACATAGACTCATGCATGTCCACACACACATGCACATGCACAGGCACACTTTGCTGGTGCAATGTTCAAAGCATTACAAAGTAGGATACTGGAGAAAAAAAATGTATAATCCTATGCTTAAAGGATATGACTTAGGTTCATAGGTAGGTACTAGGCAATCTGCCCAAGGGCATTTATAAGCCTAGCCAGAGTGTGTCGGCTTTCGCCGCCCCATTGATTAATTAACTGAGCGTCTGTCAAGCAGAGCCAATGAAGTGATCCCAGGGGTGTATTTTCTGTTACCTATCCACTCGTCAAGGCTTCTATTGAAGAGTGTTAGTGAGGGGCTCTGCCTAATGTAGTTTTATTTTATTTATTTATTTATTTTATTTTACATTTGTTAACCGGGCTAGTCTGACTGGATATATTTCCATTTTCAGCAGAGGCCCGGGGAGAAAAGCTCCACAAAGACATAGTAACTATAACATACGATGCAATAAAGAGCAGCATAAAAAATATACTGTATCAGGAAAATATTATACAAAGAATCAAAGTTATTGTAGTCGCAATTAACAGTTGTACAATAGTGTACTCATCGTTCTTGGAAGCAAAACACAGGCATAACTTATTTAGCATAATCAAACATCATAAGAAAGAGAAAAGGTTATTTAAAGACAACTATGTAAGTAGATTAGATTAGATTAGATATTTCTTGAAGTCCTCAGTAAACTGAGTAATATAGTCAGGAAGGAGAAGGATAGAGGAGGGGTAAGTGATAGAATAGTGAGGAAATAAAATAGAAGGTAGCAGAGGTCACAGAGATGAAGGGGTAGTGGGAATAGCTGAATACATGGGTTCAGTCTGGGTTAAGGCAGGGGCATAGCCAGTGTTTTGTAAGGTGGAGTCTGAGTTTTTGTTTGAAAAGGACAGGAGATAAAATAGAAGTCAGTTCAGTGGGCAATAGGTTCCAGTGTTTACCAATGGAGTTAGAAACAGGAGTTACCTGCAAGGTTATTGGATTTGGTAGCAGTAACTAGGAGTTTGTTAGAAGAGCGGAGTGAGCTCAGGTTAGAATAAGGGGTGAGGAGGTTAGAAAATGAAGGAGTGTTGTTTGGCAGATAAAAAGATCTGTGGATGATGGGAAGTTGAGAAAGAAGCAACATGTTTTGTAATTCAAGCCAGTGAAGTTGTTGTAGGTTCAAGCAGTGGTGTGTTCTGAATTGATTACCAGTAACAAATCTTGCTATACTATTGTAAGTAGTGGTCAATTTAGAAAGATTATTTTTCTTTAGGTTAGTGTAAATTGGTGAGGCATAGAGAAGAGTGGAAATGAGATGAGAGTGTGCCAAAGTAGCTTTGGCTGTTGGGGATAAGAATGTTTTAATTCTATAGAGGGAGCCCAGTTTTCTATGTACAGTTTTGATAAGTGTTGTTTATGTGATAATCAAAGGTAAGATTGTTGCCAATTGTCACACCTAGTAGTTTGGTAGAAGAGTCAGGTGATATGAGAGTGTTGTTAATAGAAGAGATAGAGAAGTCCAGTGGGGGGGATCTGGTAGTGGGTTTGAAAAGGAGGAGTTTTGTTTTTTTGGCATTAAGAAGTAGGCAGCGTTTTAAGAACCATGCTTCAACAGAATGGAATACCTTTTGAGTAACAGTTTGAAGCTCTGAGATGGTTTTTGCAGAGCAGATGAGTGTGGAGTCATCTGCATATTGTATGCACGTAGCTTGGGGAATAGCTACTTGTAAGTCATTTATGAATAGGGAGAAAAGAAGGGGTCCAAGAATCGAGCCTTGTGGTACACCGAGGGAGATCGGGAGAAGAGAGGAGAGTTTATTCTCCCAGAGTACTGCTTGTTTCCTGTTAGAAAGATAGGAGGTGAACCACTGGATGGTATTCGGTTCAATAGCAAGTGATTCCAAGATTTTTAGGAGAAGAGGGTGATTGACCATGTCAAAAGCTTTTGATAGGTCGATGAAAAGTGCTGAAGAAAGGGTATTATTATTGCGGTTTTTGTTAATGAAGTCAGTGAAGGAAAGGAGAGCAGTAGTAGTACTGTGAAAAGGTCTGAAACCATGTTGACAATGAGATAGTATGTTATGTTTAGTTAAGTGGTACATTAGTTAGTGGTGAATACATTTTTCCATGATTTTTGCTAGTGGAGACAGGAGGGCAATGGGTCTATAATTAGAATATTCTGTAGAGTTTCCTCCCTTGTGTAAGGGTATAATATGTGAGATTTTCCAGATATCAGGGATGTTTCTTTCTTTAATGGTTCTGTTAATAAGAATAGATATGGGATAGGCTATTTCTATGGCTGCTTTTTGAAGAAATTCAGATGGAAGTTGGTCGGCTGATGGAGTACATGGCTTAAGCTTTTGAATACATTTTAGGATGAAGGTGGTAGAGATGGGCTGAATAGTAAAGCTTGGTAAATTAGTAGAGGCAAGTTGAGGAACATTAGAGTTATCTGAAGAAAGGTGAGAGGCTAGTGAGTTGATAGTATCAGTGAAAAAGGAGTTGAAAGTGTTGGCAGTTTCAAGGGAAGAAATTTTGTCTGATCCCAAGGGGGAGGGAGTGGAAGTTTGTCCAGGGTGAAGAAGTTTGTTCAATGTTGCCCAGAATTTTTGGGGATTGTTATGATTAGATTGCTGGAGGTTACAATAGTAGTGTTTTAGTAGTTAGGAATTTTGTTCCAAAATATGGGGAGTCTCTGTGACAGGAATCTATCCCTCCAGCATGTTGTATTTATTGTTGTGGTGAGGTTTAGCTCACCAGAGCGTGTGGCTTGCAGTGACTTGGATTTCTTTAGGTGGAGCATGTCCATCAATTCTGAGTTGGACATGGCTTTGTAAGTCAGGACCTTTGAGTAAGCGATATGCCACTGAGTACAGCCGGAGTTTTTTCAGTTGGGCTGCATAGGACATATGTTTGAGGCCAGTAATCCTCTTGGTGAGGTGCTTTTGTGGTCTTTCAAGTTGTTGGAAGTGTCTTGTGAGGTACATCCCAAATGGGGCATTGTACTCTATGATGGGTCTGATGAGTGATGAGTAAAGGGGCACTATAACCTCTTTATTTCTAGATGTGAACCTCTTAGTAATTAGATGGGCTACATAGAAGAATTTCCTAACTACTTTGGCAATATAATTGTCAAAGGAGAGATTACTATCTATCTGGGTCCCCAGATCTCTCATTACCTCTTCTGTATTAAGGGGGCTGCCGCCTATGTGGTAATTCATGGGTGTTTTGTTTTTCCCAAACGGGATGACTATGCATTTTTTGGCATTTAGCTTGAGGCCATGACTTTGACACCAGGTGTCTATCTCTGTAAGGCCTTTTTGGAGGATGTCCGTGTCAGCCAGAGAGTCAGTTATGGCTCCCAGTTTGCAGTCATTGACGAACTTGGTTAGCCATAGTCCTCCTGTGTTTGCCTGTACTTCTGAGAAATATATGCCGAACAGTAGGGGTCCCAGAACCGAGCCTAGCAGGAACCACTTGTGACTGGTTTAGGGTCAGACCTGGAGCCCACTATTCTTACCGTGTGTGTCCTGTCTGTAAGCCAGTTGGCAACCCATCTTGTGACATAGGGGTTTATGTTCAGGCTGGTGAGTTTTTCTATAATACATGAGTGAGGAATGGTGTCGAACGCTTTGGTGAGATCAAGGTAGGCTGTGTGAACCACCTTTCCCTCATCTATGGCCTTGGTAACTGTCTCGAAGAAGTCAACCAGGTTTAGTAGGCATGATCTGCCCTTAACAAAGCCAAACTGGGTCAGGTCAAGTGTTTGGAGGCTCTCAATGTCTTTGTTAATGAGTTCCATGATGATACGCTCCATAGCCTTGCAGACCAGGCTAGTCAGGCTTATGGGGCGATAATTAACAGGGTCAGTTGTGGCCCCTCCTTTGTGGAGCAGAATAACCATTGCTGTGCGCCATTCTATGGGCACATAGCCTGTGGAGAGGCTGAGGTTGAACAGTGTGTTTAGGTGGGGGGTTAGTTCATTCTGTAGTTCATGCAAGACGCAGCCTGGGACACCATTTGGCCCCATTGATGCTGTGTTCTTGGCTTTTGAAAGGGCTGTTTTCACCTGTGCTTCTGTAATTTCCAGGACACTACACTTTTCCGGTATTGTTGTGGGCCCTTTTGAAGGTGAGAGGGAGGTAAAGTTTGCACTGAATCTATCTGCCAGTATGTTGGCAATATCAGTAAGTTCAGTATATTTTGTGCTATTTTGCACTATCTCAGAGCATATCTGTGAGTTGCCACTTAGATTCTTGACATAGCTAAAGAAGGTTTTGTGGTTATTTTTTGAATCCTTGGCTATTTTTCTTTCAAAGTTAGCCTTGGATGATTTTATGAGGGACCTTAGTTTCTTACTGGTACTGATCAGGGATGTCTTTCCTTCTTGGGATTTGCTTTTTTTCTGAACTAGTTTCCTCCTTTTGTTGTATAACCTGTTTATGGCAGGGGTCCACCAGACTGGTTTCCTTCTCTTAGGGGAGTGAGTCTTTGTTTTGCTAGGGATGGCATGATCCATGCATCCTTGTAGGTGCTCATAGAGTGCAATTGTAAAGGATTCTGCATCGTGGGCAGTGTTATCCTTTAGTGTGGAGGCTGTGAAACCTACCACCTTTGCCTTATGTAAGATGAAGTTTGCTTTAGAAAAGTTTTTCACTGTAGTTTCCTTGGTTGGGGGTGGTGGTGTGGTGTGGACATCCAGGGTGATTAGTTTATGGTGGTGATCTAACCAGTGACGGGTTGACCTCCGGTACGGATCACCTGTCGCCCATGTTGGTGATGACCAGGTCCAATATGTTGTGGCCTCTGGTAGGGGAGTTTACCAGCTGATCCAGGGCATTTGAGTTGATAAATTCCAGGAAGCGCTGAGCCTGGGAGTTTGTACTCAAGTAGTTTTCCCAGTTAAGGGTAGGGTAATTGAAATCTCCCAAGATCAGGGTGTTCGGTAGGACCTTCATGTTTTCCAGTGTCTCCAGAAAGGCGGAGTGGTGGTCCTGGGTCATGGAGGCCACAATTTGCATTGCAGATTTGCCCTATGTTAGTTGCACATGGATGATCTCAGAGGTATCATGCTGCGCCACTAACCTGGAGGTGTGGGTATCCTTGATGAATATGGTACACCCCCTCCTGTTGTGTTTTGGTCCGTGTCTGTGGCCAAAATGTGTGGTATGAGTTGTAGCCCAGTAGTGCTCTCTGGAGCCTTGAACCAGGTTTCAGTTACTGCACAGATGTTAACGTTCTCCATACTTAGGAGTGCTTCAAGCACATGCATTTTGAGATTTAAACTCCTCGCGTTGAGTAGCATAACCCTCATTTTTTTACTTGTCCTGTTTACGGAGGTGGGTTTGAATTTTGAGCCTTGCCTAAAAAAGGCACTATGGGGGCAGCAAGAGCCTTGGCCAGTATTCAAAAGCCAAGGGGTGGCAGGTGCAAGCCGTCTCTTGCAAAGCAATGCAGCTTGTCAAGCATGTTATCCCAGGCTGACAGACACTGGATCCCCTTTGAATGATACCAGAAGCTTAGCCAATTGTTAAAATTGATCATTTTTTTTCTTTATACTGAGGTATCATTCTTGGTGAGGGCAGGATGCTACTCAGGGTCAGGGTCATACCCGCCTGGGCTACATGATCAGAGTGCTCTTCCATGTCTCTTTTCATGTAGTCCAGGGAGGTATGGCTCAGGTCATTCACACCAACATGAACAATGACAGAGTGCAGATCACCTCTGCATGGTGCTCCATCATTTTCACTGTTAACAGTGAAAATGATGGAGCACCATGCAGAGGTGACCTGCAGTCTCTGTTCTACTGCATGTTCTAGACCTTGAATGGCAAAAAGAGATTTGAATATGGAGAAAGGTATCTGGATCTGGCTTCTGCAGAAAATACCTTGATAAATGATGCAAAGAAGCAGAAAACTGTCATGTTGATTGCAGCCACAGGGACAAGATAATAGCATTGTGTTATTTTGCTACTATTTAATCTTCACTTATATTCCAAAACTTACATTTACTCCTATCTCAATAATTTATGTCATCTTATTTTTTTATGTAAATTAGGCTTACCATATCCATATCTGAATGGTTCTTTAGAGTAGTACATGGCACCAGCACAATGTACTACCTTATATTGTATATTCTTATGTATCTGTAATATTCTTTTACATAAAAACTATTATGTACCTGTAATGTTCTATTACATAAAAACTATCACCCATGCCATTTTTGCTTTACAGAGGGGGTCGAAAGTTGGCTGCGACTCAGGTAATTATGCATGGTCCTTATTTCTACATTCTGATCTAAAAGCAACCTACAGTTAAGATAACAAAAAAAACCCTGTATATTTTTAAACAACAAAAGGTTAGAAGAACAGCTGCTGCTTAAGCACCACTGTCACAAGGTGCTACGTTTTGTGTGTGTGTTTGGGGGTGCTGCATTACAGTTTGGGCACAGCCAGCATTTACTAATTGAGATCACACAAAATGCATCGTGTTCACCTTTCTGGGACATCAGTATAGTGGATCATACTTTTTTTTTTCATTTTAAACAACAGTTCTTTAGAAAATGTATATCCTTTCTGTTTAGTCCAACCATATTACTGAAGTAAGATCAGTCCATAGACTAGCAGCACATGTGATGACTGTTACAACAAAGTCTCAGCTAGTACTCACAATTAATTCCCCTGTAAACACACTTCAGCTCAATCTTTGGAAATGCAACAAGCAGACCTTTTTGATAAAATATTACAAACAGGCAAGTTGGATATTGCCTTAGATCCGTATTATATAAATTAGTGTCATGACAGTCACACATTATAATACCCAGTGAAAAATCAAGTATAAATAAACAGCATTACAGTGTTCTTCTGGGAGTTTATACTAAATTATAACATTTTTGAGTATGGTTATCATTTTCACTTAAAATTATGCCTCATTGCAGTTAATCACAGCAAAGTTGTAAGGATGAAAAGCATTTCAAGTCAACTGTATCAGTCCAGAGCACTTTCCAAATAACAGTGACAGAACTGAGGGATAAATATGCTGACTGGTGCAATGCTTCTTAAATCAGACACTAAGCACATAACACTAATACTTACCTCGTCTGACAGTTTTGCACAGACAGAGAAACCATTTATGTTGAACTCTTTAACTAGCCAGAATAAGACTATGTCTGCTTTTCCCTGTCACAGTGAGCTTGAAGCTGAACTGGTGACATCACTGCTATAAAATCCTCCAAATCTCTCCTAATTATCCTGACATCCTGAGGATTTCAGATGGGCTCTAATAACCTACAAAATCATTAAGATCCTCCTAATTACTTGCAGCACAATAGAAAAAGGAGTCAGGGCCTGAAAACACACAGTCTGCAGGCACTGGATGTGCTCACTGGCATTTGGCCTCTTGGTGCAAGCACTCAATAAAGACCCTTTCCTATGAGTTACCTCTGTACCCTTGATGGGTGTGTGTTTATGAATGAAATTTTTTGACAGCTGAAGTTGGCAGTCTCTATTCACTGACTTAGGGAATGTGTGAATGCAAGTCTTAATTAGAGAGGAACCCCATCAAGTCACCTGATAACTCATTAAATGTTCTTCTGGTAGCCTCTTGTTTTAAAGCTCAATAGACTTGGGGGAATAAGTTTTCCATCTGCTGTTGCCTCCCCCCCAACATACACACAAATGACTGCCCCATGGGATATTATGTGCTGTTTACTGCAGGACAGAGAAAGTGAAGGTACAGAGGTTTCAATTGCCTTTTTTTTTTTTTTTTTTTTTTAATATTTCTGTAACATTTATACTTTCAGATCTGTCTAATATGCTCTGCACTGAGAATCTACTTATTAGTTTAAGGGTATAAGCAGCAGTTTCCTTGTGAGATCAGTCATTATGATAAACCTTTACCTAGGGGACCTTCCTACTCAAACTAATGCATTTTTCTAGACTCTGTGTTGTCATTCTGTTTGTTGCTAATTATAAATACCCTAGAGGCATCTGTCATGCGCAATAAAGCTACCATAGTGATACAAAGTTTAGTTTGTGTATTGTTCGACCCTGCAGTAAAATTTCTGTTTTTCCCTATTGTTGTCTAAGCTAACTGTCTTGTTAATAAGAGTATTTGCTCATCTAGATCCTGGGTAGAAATCACAAAAATAAGTGCATTTAAATGCTTCTGCTATGTATGAAGGACAAATAAATTACAAGAAATGGATGAGGAACTATTTTGCTGACATGAATTCTAACTGTCCCAGCATCTTTCTTTACTATCAGATATAGTGTATGCATAGATTATCTATTATCTCAGGTAACGTAGAATTTGAATGGGTTAAAGCTATATCTGCAATTTACCCCCTCACACAACTGCAACACTACACTTAAAGACAAAATTAATTTACATTTAAAGCTGTATCTCTAATTCAACCACAGCCTAACTAAAGTACTCCGCTTAAAATAAATAAATAAACTTAACTGTAGGTAAAGATATCTTTCATTCAACCATAACACATAACTGTAGCATTCCGATTAAAAAATAAAATTAACTACAGTGTCATATCTCTGTTAACAGAAATATAATCATAGGTTAGAACTGAAGACCAAAAAAGGAGTAAGGAAGGAGTCTCTCTTTTTGTAATGGACTGTGTTTTGAACAGTTAACATAAAAACACAATTCGTTCAACAGAGATCTCCGCAGGCAAAGCGCTGCCTACTCCCAAGATGCAATGATTGTGGAGGTCATTACTACAGCATAGTGAGGGGTAGATGGTTAGCCCCCCCCCCCCATACAGAGAGACTGGGTAGTTTTTTTAACCAAAGATAAACAGTTTTCAAATTCTATTCCAAGCGTGTTGTGCATGCTCTCAAATGGAATGTGAAACACTCTTTTACATCACATCAGGGGATCATGACTGTATTCCTAAATTATTTTTTTTATTCACCATGACATAGCAAAATAAGTATAGTTAACAATAAATTACTTTCTCATATATGACCTGTGGAAATGTGGAACAAGCATGCATATACTGCAACAAGGAAAGGCTAAAAAAGTATTACATATGAGTATAATGACTGAATTAGGACACAGTACCATGCAATAAATTCTTATAAATATGTTATTGCTTCCCATTTACTCATATTTCAGAAGAAAGACCATAGTACATATGTGTGTGTGTGTGTGTGTGTGTGTGTGTGTGTGTGTGTGTGTGTACATATACACATACATACACAAAGTATAAGTGAAAGAAACATGCTTCATAATCAAATAAGTGAATCTTTTCAAACAAAAATGGCATTTTGAACTTTTCAACTATTTTTTGTACCATGCTTTCCTTCGGAAAGACATGGAAAAGAGGAATTTCTCATTAAGCCCCAAGGTACAGCAGCCACAAAGATGATTACATTATTGGCAGTGATAGCAGGTGTTGTGTCCACCCCATGAGAAAAATGTATTTGAAATTTTCATCGAGTGCAGTGCCTTTAGATCAAAACTGAATTCATTCTAATTGGAGATGACCAGTCATCTTTGCTCCATTGTCAGATTCCATATTATTATTTCAACGGTTTAATATCCCTGTGTAACAGCCCCTTTCTAGGCTATAAATTGTTCTTGGCCCCAGCATTACATTTCAGGGTCCCAAGTCTCCCCCTGTGAAATGACTTCCTTCTCATCTGTGTTTTGGACCTTTTACCATCAGCCTGCTAGTGATGTATCCACGCATCTGTCATCGCCTTCTCTCTGAGACTGACTCCTTCGACCCTTCCCTACATGATCCTGTGGGTCTAAACTGCTTGTCTTCTTTGCTTTCTTTCAGTTGCACCTGTTCTAGCCCACCAGTCTCCATCCTAGGTTAGTTAAGGTCCTTGATTATGCTTGTTGTTTTCTCCAGCAATCGCTCCACTAGGCTGATATCCTCATGCAGATGCGACCTTATGTATGTAGTACTGCAGATCTGGCCATACAGGTGCTTTGTACACTACATTAATGACCTCAGGTTTGTTAGAGTCAATGCCCCTACTTAGGCAAACAAGTGCTATGTCTCTTGGCTACCACAGACATAATTAATACTCCCAGTTCATTTTTTTCCTCCTTACTGCTACCCTTCGCCACTCTGTTGTTTAGGAGCGCACTGGAATTTGGCCCAAAAGGCAAGGCTGCTACTACTCTTTGACCAGGCTACAAAATTATCCAGATCACTATAAGATAAGCAAACAGTCTAAGCAACCAGCATTAACGTGGACAGACTGCTCTTACCAATGAGTTTACTTTTAATATCCAAAACTCTACTATTTTTGATCACCTGACTCTCAGATGACATTATACCTCTTACCATGCACCTCTGAGTCTTCCCTGTTTAACCAGCTCTCAACACACCTCAACAGTCCTAACCTCACCCCCCCCCCCCGCCTAAGCTCCAGCCAGTTCTCTCTGTGTCACAGAATCAAAGGCCTTCTTAAAATCTATATAGACAGACATCCATCCTCTGTGCACCTCTGCACATCATTTTGATTCTCTAATGAGTACATTTTAGTTCTTCTTTAGATGAGCAAATAGGCTAGTTGTGCTAAATGGGCTGTTTTAGCCAATATCCACAACAGCAGATGTAGAGATGAATATTAAAAACAAGCAAATGAATGTGGTAACTCATCAACATACAGTAAAAAATGCAGTTAAATTGTGTGTTAGGGTTATGCACTATATCTAAATGTTTTCTGCAGTGAAGTAGTCAAGCATTCTAAGTGTAACTAGGAGGACCCAATAAATGGACATCCAACAGGAAGTTATAACAACATATAGACAAAAGGGAAATGGTGCTAAGAGCAAACCCTGAAGTGTGAAGGGGATAGGCTTTGAAGAGTAGATGGGGTCTGACACAGACAGTGATAGTGAGCTTTGCAGTCAACAGAAACCTACAGCTATAATTGTAGAACCAACTCAATGTTTCTCAGTAGTACCCGAAATAACCTGTGCTCAACATGATAAGCACTGAAAGGTCACTTACTGACTTTAGTAACTACAGTGCAGATGGCATTTAGTTGGTACTGGGAAGAATTACAACAGTTTAGATCACGGGGTTAATGCTGTGAGCTGATAAGCTTCAGCCACAACCTCAACTTGCAAGCTGAGACTTTGATCAAATAACTTAAGTAATCAGTGCCTATGGGGTGTGTGACACTCACCACTGCTACCAATATGTGATGGGCACCAATATGTGCCATCCCCACACTGGGCCAATAATCAAGAAGCCTGAATCCACACCACAAACACTGGAGAGGGACATGCACTTGGAACACAAATAGATACACTCAGTGTTTCCAGATGCAGACCCCTCTGTATCAAGAACAATTTCCCTTAAGAGCACACAGGGAACACACTCAGCCCTGGGCCTGGATGTCTCTATGTCTGTCTCCCTCCTTCCAGATCCCCAATAAGACTCCCCACTGGTACAGCTGTAGGGTTAGGTCCTGAACTGAGTATCCAAGTCAAGTCTTCCAGCATCTTTTCTGTAAATCCAGTGCTTCATGTCCCTGCCCCAAGTAGCTGACACACACACACACACACACACACACACACACACACACACACACACACACACACACACACACACACACACACACTGAGAGATTTAATTTTCACACACACACACACACGGCAGAGGCTGGCACAGATTTACCTGCTCTGCCCCCTTCTGCCCAGAGTATAAGGCAGTTATCACTGTCACCAGACAAAGGATGTCCAATTATACTGTGTAATATCAACGCTAATACAAATGGTACTAGTTCACCAAGATGGCCAGGCCTTTTGGAGTGGCCCACACAGTGTCACCACATAAATATAAATACTCTCAAAGGTTAATACTTTCTAAAAAGGACCAACTAAGGGTGCCCGCAGGCAGATGTACCCTGGATCACAGATGGTTCCAGCAAAAGGCCCACTGGCTGGCCACGACATTTATTTTCTTTTAATTAAAAAAAGTATGTTTTTTAAGGGTGTTCTTCTTTAGGAAAGCCCTTTGCATCCAGTCACACAGATATAGAAGACAAAAACAGGTCACAAAGTCTTCTGCATCTGTGCGACCAATTGTTTACATCTTCATCTTCCGCACGCACACAGAATTTACATCCCAGAAGACATATGTACTCTAGATGAATAGACACATGAGAGGTAGGTGTGTGCATGTGTGTGTTTAAGTATTTAAGAGGTGTGTGTATATAAGAGGGATGTAGGGTTGCGTGTGTGTGTGTGTGTGTGTGTGTGTGTGTGTGTGTGTGTGTGTGTGTGTGTGTGTGTGTTTCTGAAATAAGAGCCAGGGCAGGCAGATGACCCTGTATGCGAGAGTCCCAAGACCAGTGCTTGCTTGGTGTCTAAAAGAGGCCAGAATTTTATTATGCTTCCTTCTTCTGACATACTTATCATCTAGTCAGAAGTTATAAGTCAGTACAAACCTGCTATGCACATAAGTAGACACACAGCAATAACATCTATGGGTTCTTTTCTCCTTACACATTAAATTTCTGTAACCATAACTCTAGACATGAAACACCATAGCTGACTCCTCCATTTTTATTTATTTATCATTTGTTTACCAGGGAAGTCCAACTTGGAACAAAGTAAATTTTCAGCACAGTCCCAGGGAGAAACACTCTAGACACATCTTTGTAATGTGGGAGGAAACTAGAGAACCCAGAGAAAACCCACACAAACACAGGGTGGACATGCAGACTCCACACATTAGGCACTCCAGCCAGGAATCAAACCAGAAAACCTCTTGCTGTGAGGTGACAAAGATACCGCTACACCACTGTGCCATCCTATGGAGGAATTCAGTTTCTTGTTGGCCTTTTCTTTATCTAAGGCACATAAAATTAACTAGGCAAAAATTATTTAGAGATTTGGGAAACTGTCAATGAAAAATTTAAACAAATACATTTCTTGGTAGTATTTGATATAAGTGTTTTATGTAATTGATGGTTTTGCATGTGGTTCCCTTAATTGTAATGTAGTTCTGTCATGGACTCATACTTTAAATGTTCATGATTAATTAATATAAGTATTTAAGGTATATGTTTTGTGAATTAAAGTGTGTTTGTGTGTGTGTGTGTGTGTGTGTGTGTGTGTGTGTGTGTGTGTGTGTGTGTGTGTGTGAAAGGGAGGCAGGAGTGTGTGTAAGGGGGGGTTCATACCTCAAAATTTTCCAGATTTTTGCCTCATATTTTTGGTTTCTTTTTCATAAAATTGTGTTTTTCTGGCAAATCATTGAGAACTGAAGTCAGAAAATAATGGCAGACATTTGAGGTTTAGACTTTATATCCTTCAGAAAATGCATACTAATGCAAACCTTGTTGTTCTATCAACTTTCTAAGGAGGTAGGGGGATGTAAGTGTGTGTTATACCTCTTAACTGTACAGATTTTCACAGAATGTCCAGATTGTTGCCTTATATTTTTGGTGTGTTCCTCAAAAACTTCCGTTTTTTTTTTGTTTTTTTTTAACAAATCACTGGGATGAGCTAAGGATTATAGTTACTAAATAATGACATGCATTTGAGTTTCAGACTTCATATCCTTCAGAAAATGCATTCTTAACACAAATCCTGTTATTTTAGCAACTTTCTAAATTTATAAAAGCAATATTTAAATTGTGCTCCTAGTTTTGGGCCTTTGCCCCCTCCCCCCAGATTTCTTGTGCTAAGAGATTGAAAGGTATTTTGTGTGTGTGTGTGTGTTTTGTGTGTGTGTGTGTGTGTGTGTGTGTGTGTGTGTGTGTGTGTGTGTGTGTGTGTGTGTGTGTGTGTGTGTAAGAGGGAGGTAGCATACCCCTCAGCTGTCCAGGTTTTTGTAGAATGTCTAGATTTCTGCCCCATGTTTTTGTCTGTTCCTCCTAAAAAGGATTGCAGTTGCTAAATAATGACAGACATAGGTTTTAGACTTCATATCCTTTACAAAAATGCACACTAACACAAACCCTGTTATTCTAGCAGTTTTCTAAGTTTATGAGAGCAATATTTATAATCTGTCCCTATTTTTTTAGGCTTTGTCTAGATTTCTTGCACTAAGAGGTTGAGGTGTATGTGTGAGAGAATGAAATGCCCTACTTAGAGTTAGCAGGTGCAATTTATTTTCAAGTGCATTTTCAAGGAATTATGAGCTTCAAGAAAAGAGAAGTTTACTGCTGCTCATGCCAAGTCTGCTTAAAATGTGCAATTGTTTTGTTTAGCAAATGGTGTCACTATAGTGGTAGAGAATTTTAAATCAGTGTTAGTAGCACAACAGGTAGCATACTTGCATCTTGATGCACAAGGCTGTAGGTTCTATTCCCAATGCATATAGACTTGTATTTTTAAGGGGGTGGAGTGCTGCAATCTTGAGTATGTCATTCTTTGGATGGGATACCTAGTAACTATGAACCTGTTTGTCAGTTTGCCATCCATTCCCTATTGCAATATACCAGCTTACTGTAATAATTATGTTTTAATGTAACATATGCAATTTATTCTTCAAGGGCAGCAAGCACTGAATTTGTAGATGAAACACTGAAATATAAAGTTGTTTTCTAACAGCAGCCTCTTCATTGGATTAAAATATCTTTAATGTGGAATTATTCAGATTACTTTTACTTCTGCAGAGATTGTGGATATTGCCTGATATTGGTGGATTCTAACAACAGAAGTTTAAGTGGCCTTTTACAGTTGAAATGTTCTGAATTGGGCAGCTTTGCATTAGTGGTTCATATGTTCTGTTTTATTGCTTACTGGAAAAAATGTTCAAAACTATAAATTTAAAACATGGTCTAACAAGTGGTGCTGTATTATACAAGGGATATAATTTAATTATTATATATTATAATACAATCAGGAAGGTAAATCAAAGAACTTTTGCATTGCCCTAAAATATGGGCAAGGAGCCTATACTTTGAAAACAGCCCAAGGGTAAACTTACCCCACCACTGGCCAGATGTCTTTTCTTTGAATGTGGGTTTCAATGCTGTTTCAGTGAATGTTTGTTTCAAAGGCAGAGACATTTTAATTCTAAGTCTGTATTCACTGTAAGACTGTATTACTTTGTTTAGCAAATGTCTATCGGTGTTTGTGCTATAAAATTTTAAATAAAAGTTGTAAATGAAATCCAAATATCTGTAATCATTGTAGATGTAAAGCATAAAACAGTATGCACACTGACAGTTTTGAACAGTGTTATGGCAACTGGGGAGAAATAGCCAAGTAATGGGACACTGGAATGGATGCGTGGGGGGCTCTGGGTTTGCACCCCCATACAAAAAATCTTGCGGGCTCCCCTGGGACCAGCCACAATGAAAAGTTTAACTATATTTAACAATAAATAATAAAATTACATGAAAATACTGAATATATATTCAAAGTAAACCACAGAGTTCAAATTACAGAAAATCCTGAAAACAACATTGAAGGACAGATTCAGACAAATAAAGAAAAACAATATCTTAACTAAGCTTCACTATATTCCTGACTGAATGTAAGAGAATTATACTATTCCCTAATAAGTTACTTGGGCAAGGCAAGATAAAATACATGAGCAGTCTTTCTAGTCAGGCTCCCAAATAAAATACTCTATATTCCGAGATTACTCCCTGTAAAATAAAACATCCAAGATGACTTGCAGAATGACTTCATCTGGTCATCTGACTCTAGGTTCCCACAGTATCTCCTTTTGAAGTTTGAGACAGGACTTTAGCAGTCTGCTACAATACACACTTAGAGCTTTTATTGCAATGCCTAGAAGACAGAAACATTAACAACACTTACCCCTCTTTACAAAAGCTAAGAGATAATGGCTGCTCTGAGACCTACCATCTCTGGGCCTACTCAGCACTGTGGAGTGATGTTCAATGATTTAACAGCTCATTTACATTTCACTTATTTTTCTTAAAATAAGCCAGCTACTTAACTATTGCTGTGCCACTGCCCTCTTTTAAAACATATACATTTAATTCAGATACCACAATACGTGTACATTTATGTTCATTTCAGCAGGGTGCACTGTTGATACATTTTAATACAGTTAATACAAGCAGAGCTCATAAATACATTTTCAGCACAAACATCTGCACAAATCAGCTTGATATACAAATGACATATAATTATTTACAAAATTCCAGCTAGCTGTGCTGGCACAACTCATACATCCACTGCCCTAATTCTCTTTGGCATGGCTGACAGTACCTCCTATCATCACAGTATGCTCCTGAAAAGGGTCACTTTTGTCCAGTGGGCCTCCTTGTTAAACAAATAAATAAATAACTATACTGATTCTATCATGGATCACCACTTCGTGAAAAGAAAGGGTATCCAACTGTATATGTTAGATCAGGGCTGGGCTAAAGAGGAGAGCTAAGTTTTAGAGATGCAGAAGACCAACAGAGGTAAGAAAATCTGAGCTAAATATAAGAGATGAGGAACGGTATGAAACATCTGAAGACAAAGACAAAAGGCTATTAGAGTGAATAGGAGGTACAGCAAGACAAAGAAAATGTAATAACACAGGAAAAATAAAGTTGGGCAAAAGAGTGGAAAATAGACCCAGGGAAAGCAAAAGGAAAATACTTTGAATAGCAGTGTTCAAGAAAGGCAAAAAAGAAGATGAGAAATACAAGAGTGTATAGGGCTTTGATGAAGGAAGGAGAGAGAGGTGTGTTAGGTGTTAAGGATGTGGGGCATCGGTGAGGCTTGGTGGTCTCTTGTGGGTTGAAGAATATGGAGTTTACCTGAGATGAAGGCTACTGGGAAAGAAGGTTTGGATGCTAAATAGATTAATGAGGTTTATGAGTGTAAGAGAGTTCTTGTGCAAAGTATGGAGGAATGAGCAGATAATGCTTGAAACAGAGACAAATGAGGGGCAGCTGTGAGAAGACTAAATGTGTGAGCGGAATGCAAGAAGAAAAGCAGGGGCTATGGGGGAAGGTACAATGACAAGAAAGAAAATGTGTGAATAGGGAAGGAAAGAGGAATAGTAAAGAAAGAATAAAGGAGTAGAACAGTCAGTTGAGGCTCAGGAGAATAAAGAAGGCACAATCATTTAGTTTGCATTTAGTTTCAACATTCATGCCATTGCTCCCAACATATTTATTCCAAAGCCAAAAATAATGGGGAGACAAATCCCCAAAATCAGGGGCAAGCTTTTAATATTACTCTAATTCACATAAAATGTTAATCAAACAAGTTTTGTATCAACATGCATTTTCTGAACAAGAGGTAAGACTATCAAATCTTTGTCACTATTGACTAACTGTAATAGTAAGCGATTTAGAAGAAAATCAAAAAATAAGTCAGCACAGTAAAAATATGAGGTAGAATTAGGGGCAACTGAGAAGTATGTCAGTGCTACATAAGTAGGCTATACTGAATATTTCACAGGAACTATGTTTTTTTCAATGACATTTCCTCTTCTCCATTGATATCCATTTCATAAGGAGCAGACCTGGGTTTGAGAAACAAATATGAGTAGTACCAGAGGGCTCCTTTTAATATATGCATGAATTTTGAAACTCAATTTCACATTTAATAAATACTTTTTATAAAGTATCAGTTTCGGAATTTATGTACTTTGCTTATACTGCATTTAAGCGAACTTCTCAATAAGGTTCTTGTTCCTTCAAGTAGTTTTGAAATTAGTAATAGTCAATATTGTTAGAAGTTCTGAATGAATTTTCTACACAATATAATTTGACTGCGAAATTGTGATATTTGGATCTACAAATTCAGTTTCACTCAATGCAATATTAACTGTATGTGTTACATACAATCCTTGTATATATTGCTTCTTATGTACATTGTACATGCTTCTTAAATGTTGAATCTTGTGTTTTTTATCTCTCAGCTGTGACTGAAATAAGTCTGTTGTGATCAATGCTCTTCCACATTTAAGAAATTCAAATCAGTCTGAGTGTTACTTGGAATAAATTTTCTTTATATTGAGACCTTGTATACTATATAAATAGTATTTGCTCTGTATCTGTGCATTATCTTTGTCAACACGAACATTGTGTAAGCAATATATATATTAAACATATCCTCATTAGTTTCAACACTTGGTTTCTTAAAATGTTTGTTTATTTATACAAGCTTTTACCATATTTAATTTGCTTAAATTTACACTCAGAAGCCATGTGCTGTTTACCAAAGCAACTGTAACATGGCTTGGTTTCCTTAAACCTGGATGCATGCTGTTTAAAAGCAGGAAATATTAAATATTTTATACAATAAAAGTGAAGAGAAAAACATGTTTTTGCAGCCTATTTCACCTGTATTTTGCTCCATGTCCATTATGCCTTGTTACCTCAAGGAACTAATCATTCTTTTCCCTGTATCAAGGGATGCTAGGAAACAGAAGTGAGAGGTTAGTGTAATGCATATTATCCTGCACAAGGCTAGGAGTTTTCAGAAATATAATACTTCTGCAGCGGTCTTTTGTTAGCCAACAACTGTGATGCAGTGCCCAAATGAGCCCAGTGTGGGTACATGAGCCCAATAGGGGTACATGAGCGCAGTGGGGGTACATGAGCCCAGTACATGAGCCTAGTGGGGGCACATTCCTCTTCCCATCCTCAATGCTCAAATGTAGTATAAGTATTTCTTGGGTGGGCTCTCACTCTGGATTATCTTCCCACAGTGCATGTTTCTCAAAGGACATAGCCAATTCCTCTACCCCTAGATGACCAAAATGGTTCCAACCACTTTGTCTCATCCATCCCTTTCTGGCTGCTCTATTACCTCAGCTGTTAATTGAACTTTGGTCAAGGCTTCATCTCTCTTTCCCTCCCACTGTCCTCTTTCTGTCTCTCTCTCTGTGCAACAGACATGACTAACGAGAAGCTGTTTTTTTATTACATCATTAAGTCATGCCAGTCTCCAAGAACATTCACCTCAAGCTTCTAATTATCATTTGAAACATACTAGGAATAACCTTGGTCCTACTACTCCTTGTAAAGATGTTGTGTTTAGTACTTTTTTGAACAGAGTACAAGAACCTACCATGTAAGACACTCACTGTATAATTAGATGTAGTCATCATCTATTAAAATTCATCCAAGTTGTGGCAGTACTAAAAGATTTCTGGCTTCTCTAAACTTTAGCAATAATCCATGACTGGGTGAGTAATGTTGAGTTTATCCAGGATGGCAGTTTGATCACATGGGTGAAACATGAGTAATCAAACAAAGCCATCTATTGGTAAACACTCCATTACTCATACACAGGAGTGGAGTTTTGCTATTATACACTGCTATTATAAATAAAAAAAAGAAATCAACTACTTTTTTAAACAATAGCATTGTATCTGCAAACTTCCACTTTCAGTTGTTAATTGCCACGGTCTTCAAAATCTAGCGATAGCTTCCTAATGTCTGAGACATTTATCCTGAGTACATTAATGTCAATGCAGTTTCCTACAATACATTCTTTAAGGACTCTGGAGTGTGCCTGTGTCTTATTGTTTACCCGAGGATGCTTGCAGACCCCCTGACATCTCTGGAGTGAGTTTAAAGTATTTTTAATCATTGCCATCAAGAAAAAAAATATTTTTAGAGCTTCCATTGCATTGAAGCTTTGACCACATTTTTGTACAGTCGAAGCTTCAGCTAGTTGGACCTCCGAGACTCTTAATAGAATCTCTTTTAATACCACATTATAAATAGAAAAGAAAATAGAAAAATAATTGCAGAAATATTGATTTGACTGGTTTTACATCATAGCTATTTCCTACATGGCAATGATAGCAGTGAGGTCCAGTATCAGTTTAAATCATTTCTAATAACCTTATGGAAAGTGTTTTATTTAAGTGAATGTCCTAATCCCTATTAACATTAGTACAAACACCCTAGTTAACGCATCTGTTGTTTCTCTATATGTTTTCAAAGACAGCAGTCTATACAAATGTTTCCTATGATATATTATTTTGTTGTCCTTTCCATTGTTTCTGCCTCTTCTGTTAATATCATCTTACCTTTCTGCCATATCCTTAATTTTCTATTTCTAGTTGCTGCATATTTTGCTTCTAACATGTTTTTCTCCTGCCCGATACTGCAATTCCACTGCACATTCACCCAATAGCATAAATCCTTTCATAATCTGAATGTCATAATGGAAGAACCCTAACAACAAACCTTTTAGTTCCTTCTTAAAATCAGTTCAACCACAGCATGAGCAGTCTGTTCCAATGATTCCAACATCCCTTCATCATTTCTCCAACAATGATACATAGCTGTGAAGATATTTCCGTGCAGATATCCTAAAATGGCATGATTTCATTGCATACCTGCCCATTAAACTTATTCTTTCCCCTGCCTGTAAATTGAATTCTTCACCTCAAAACTGCTCTGTTCTTAATATTCAATTCCCTTAATGCTTTATATACTCTGGTTACCATACATTTCTATATGGGTCTCCCCCCTTCCAGCTTACATCAATAATGACAAAACTTTATGATGATTTTGCCCACAGCATCTGCCAAATCCTAGACCACATGCTGTATTAATTACCCTTTCATACTCAACTTGTAAATATTCTGGTAAGCCATAATTATTTTCTGTTTGTGTCTATGATTCCTACGTCCGACCGCAATTCAATAGTTCCCAGAAAACTATCTTAATCTTTTTATCCATCCAATGCCCAAACCCTCTTTCTTCTGAAATTCCCATACTAGCTCCACCTACGGGTGTAACATAACAGACCCATCTATTAACCTCTTGCCCATTTAGTCAGTTCCTCATATATCCCGTAGCCTCCTTCAGTATGTGTGGTTATTCACACCTATGAACATTAAGTCCCTATACAGCATATCTTACATCACTTCTCATCCTAAGTTTCATATTAATGTTTCACTTCACATTATATTTACATATTGATAACCAATGTAATACATCCGTACCATTTACTAATACAGGTTTGGATCAGGTAGATTAAATTCTCTCCCTTAACTCCTTTGGCTGTTTTAACTTGTTCGGGCTACTCTACCCATTATATTCCAGATCAATTTTAGAAAATTCCCCTACCAATTTATTGAAAATGCTAATATATCTATAATAATAGAGGTAGCATAAAACTGTATCACCTGTACTCTCTGATCTAGCTCCAGACGTATCTTCCATTGTCAGAAGTAGTCTCTTTGAAAACTGTCATATGCTTTATTTATTTATTTATTGACATTTGTTGACCAGGTTGATCCAGCTGGGTCAAAGGCCTGTTTTCAGTGGAGACCCGAGGAGAAAAGCTCCAATTACATTCAGACTACAGTTTACAGTACATAAAAAGACAAGTACACAAATTATCTATACAATATTGATTTGAAAAAGATTTGAAAAGAAAACCGAAAAATGCATGCATGAAGCAATTATACAGGTTGCCATTTTACAAAGACACATATCAATATATCAGTATGTGATTTTAAAAATGTTCAGTTATATACATTGGTGCACTAGGTAAGCTACTATATGCTTTTTAGGTGTCAGAGGTGAGAAAAACAACAAGTGGGGGTGGGGGGACTTGGGTAGGGTTATGGCAGGGACAGGTTTTGGTGTTAAGTAGATGAAGTTTGAGTTCCTTTTCAAAGTATGATGGATGTATAATGGAACATATGTCTAAGGGGAATTTGTTCCAGGCTTGGGCTACAGAGTAATTATATAGAAGTTTGCCCACATTTTTCTTAGGTTGGTCGACAACTAGAAGTTGCTGGTTAGAGGTGCGGAGGGTCCGAGATGGGGAATATGTAGAGACAAAAGAAGAAACGGCTGGACAGGAAGATGGTCTGTATAGAATAGTGTGTATTATTTGAAATTGTGATAGTAGCAGTAATTGTGGGAATTCAAGCCATTGTAGAGAGTTTACGGCTAGGCAGTGATGTGAATTGTAAGGAGAGTTAGTAATGAATCTAGCAATTTTGTGATAAGTTTGTTCAAGGTAGTGGCCTGAATATTAGTTAGAATTGGGGCAGCATAAAGAAGCGAGGGGAGGAGAAATGCCTGTGCCAGGGAGAGTCTAGCATTAGAGGGTAGAAATATTTTGTTGCGATAAAGCAAGCCTAGCTTCTGGTGTGTGATTTTTTTTTTTTTATACATTGGAGTAAGTGTAGGTTGAATTTGAGTTCATCATCTATAAGGACACCTAGAAGTTTTGTGTGGGGTTCAGGTTTAATGATTGTGTTGCTGGAGGATGCGATAGCAAAAGTGGATGTATGGTGAGAAAGAGATCGGGGGAGAAAGAGCAAGAGTTTGGTCTTTTTGGGGTTAAGGATTAGTAGATGATCAGACAGCCACTTTTCGGTGTCTAGAAAAGAGAATTGGGTAAGGGTATGTAGTTCAGAGATATTTCTGGAGATGGAGATGAGTGTTAACACGTCTGTGTACTGGATGAGGGATGATTGTTTACAAGATGTATATAGTTCATTTGTAAAAATGTTGAACAGTAGGGGACCCAAGATGGAGCCTTGTGGAACTCCAGTTGGGACTGAAATATAGGAAGAGCAGGATGAGAGCCATCTAACTGATTGCTTCCTACTAGAGAGGTAGCTAGAGAACCAAGCAAGGGAGGTAGAAGATAGGTTGAGGTTTGCAAGTTTAGTTAGTAGGATGGAGTGAGAGACGGTGTCAAAAGCTTTGGAAAGGTCAAGGAAGAGACAGGATATGAGTTGGTTGCTGTCTTGAGCTTCAGCTTTGGAATGAGTGAAAGATAGGAGGTCAGTAGATGTGCTATGGTTAGGCTGGAAACCATGTTGTGTGGGAGTGAGGAGTCTGTGCTGGAGGAGATAGTTGAGAAGCTGTGAGTGAAAGCATTTCTCAAGTATCTTGGAGAGGGGGAATAGGATACCAATGGGGCAATAGTTAGAAGGGTCTGTTGAGTTGCCGCCTTTATGGAGGGGATAGTGAAGAAAGATTTCTAAATGGAAGGAAATGTAGCTTCTTGGATAGCTCTGTTGATAAGAATAGATATGGGATCCGCTATAGATTCAGCAGCAAATTTGAGGAAGGCAGGAGGGAGATTGTCAGTAGAGGGAGAGAAGGGTTTAAGTTTCAGAAGAAATGATTTCATGTATGAAGTAGACACAGGTTGAAAGGAGAAGAGATTTTGGTTGTGAGGATTGGGAGGGGTTGGTAGAGTTGTGGAGTTAGTGTTGGAGTGTGTGAGATTTTGGATTGTGTCAATAAAGTGTTTGTTGAGGAGAGTAGCAGTTTCCAGAGGAGATTTATTAGGGTATGGTGAGGGGTTAGAAGGGCAACCAGGGGAGAGGATTTTGTTAAGAGTGGCCCAATACTTGCAGGGGGTTGGATTTATCGATTTGAGTAGAGTTATAGTAGGATTTTTTGTCTTTACTGATCGGTTTCTTAACTAGATTCTGTAGTTCTCTGTGTTTATGTAGTAGGGGCAGTTTCTCTGTTTTAAGCCATGCTTTCCAGGCACTATCTCTTTTATGCATAAAGGATTGAGTATCCTTAGAGAGCCAGGAAGCATAGTTTGATTTGAGTCTAATTTTCCTGGAGGGAGCGAGGGAGTTCAGAGTATTCAGGAAAATGTTGTTAAACTTGCTGACAGCATCATCAAGAGGGATTAGTCTAAGGATAGACCAGTCAAAACTAGATAGTATGGAGTTGAATAAGGAGCTATTAAAGTTGGAGAGCTTGCAACAGTCTCTATAAAGGTGGGGTTTGTGTGATTGGGTGGAGTGTCTTAGAGTGGAGGTGGGGAGATGATCACTTAAGGAGTGGGTAGGGTAGTGGGGCTATGGTAGTGGTAGGAGGTGTTAGTGAGAATCCAGTCAATGGTGGAGCTGGATGACAAGTTTTTATGGAAGTGGGTAGTAGAGGATGTTATCAATAATGGAAGCCATGTAGGTTGATACTGACTTGGGAAGAGTTTTTTTTATTAGTTTGGACCAGTCTATATTGACATCTCCTAGGATGAAGGTTTCATTGTTTAAGTTGTGGCTAAACCAAGATAGGATATTTTCTAGGGAAGGTATATTATTTCCTGGGGGAATGTAGATGGAAGCAATAGCACATTTCTTGTGTGGATTTAGATGGCAGTTTAGTAGGATACATTCAGCTGGATAAAAATCAGGAATAGGGATGGAGATATGTGAGAAGTTAAGGCTACCTGAGTAAAGGATGGCTACGCCATCTCCTTTTATTGGGAATCTGTTGGAGTGGTAAATATTGTAGCCAGGTGGGAGTATTTCTTTGTTAGTGATGTGAGGCTTCAGCCAGGTTTCAGATAAGGTAAGGATGTTAGGGGTGGTATGGGCTATCCATGTGTGTAGTTCAGTGATTTTGTTAGTTAGGCTTTGTATATTTACTGAGTAGATAGTTAGGTGTTTATGTAGTGATGTGGTTTGACTGTGAGAATGGGCATGGTTGGGAGTGTGAGCAGAGGGGGAGGTACAGGGAGGACTGAGTGGTAAGTGAGTGTGGGGAGATGAGAGGGGTCCTGGGTTTGGGTGGATGTCTCCAGAGCTGAGCAAGTTATTAGTTAGAGGAGTGTGTGGAGTATAAGGTAATAGGTAGTTGTAGAGTTTTGGTTTAGACTTGGAAGTATATGTATAGCTCTGAAATATAATCAGTTTGTGGAGCAAGTGGTAGAGTAGTTGAAGAGAGATGGGGAGATACTAAAGAAGTAACTTGTTTGAGGAGTTGCATAGGAACATGAGGTGGGGAACATGTAAGTGGTTGGGAAAGGTAGGAGTGGTAGGAAGTAAGAGCAGAGAGCACCAAGAGAAGTGTAGTGGTATACAGAAGAGATTGCATTATATGGAGTGTGTTCAGAAATCATAGAGTGTGATAAGCTAAGTAGGGTTGGAGGTGGGGTAGTTCTAGATAGGTAGGTGTTGGGCTGGGCTTAGTTAGGTGGTAGGAGGAGGTCTGTGAGTGGATGAACAGACAGGAAGGGGAGGGATAGGATTGTGATGTGGGGTGTGTGGGAATGGGGGTAGGGTAGGGGAGCGAAACAATGAGCTCCTAAGTAAAATATCTAGATAATAATGCATTAACTCTTCCATAATACTAATACTTCTTCAAACTATTTACTAGAGCAAAATTTAATTGTCATTGCTCACACATTTGTTATAGTTTGTAAGTAGATGTTTTACAAAATGTATCTAACATCTGAGACAGTTTATCAATATATGTCTCTCTCTCTGAAATAGTCAAATAAGTCATTACATTATATGCAGACAGTGATATTTTAAACATTTCTCACAGAATGTTGTACCCTTGCAAATCTGATGCCTTTACTAATGCGGTCAAGATATCCAAATGAAGTACAGCTAATAGATACATTCAAAGGGCAGTTAAGTTCCCACATATATTGTAACCCTTGACCTGAGTTCTTTACATACTGCCTTCATCACTTCCACAAATTCCTTTCAAAACACAGATGCCAGCAAAATCTACATCCTAAAATACCATCTCTATCTGTCTAACATCTGTATCAGGACTTGCTATTACTAATGGAATTGTGTTTGGTTGGTCTCCTCATAACAGCAATGCTGCCTTCAAGATAGTATCAAAAGCCTTTTTGCTAGCAACAAGCCTACACTGATCACTGTCTATAAAATTCAGGCTTAACCTTTTCACTGTCTGTACCATTAGTTCCACAAATAACTTATAGTTACAGTTCAGTACTGATATTGGGCTATATAATTATAGCAGACACAGACCATTCCAATCTTTTGGTATCAGTATCACTACCACATAACCTCATGACCTTGATATTTGCTTCATTTCCAACATTAAATTAAATAACTGCACTAAATAAGGGTTGCTTTTTTTTTCTGCTAGCAAATCATCACTACTCAGAGTCTTCTTCTGAGCCTGTATCTTAATCAGCTCTATTCACCCTTCCAGTGTTACTAGCCTCATCAACAAGCTGGCATCCTCCTTTGTAATTCTAGGCAGACCTAAATTTGGTAAGAAACTCTTCACTCTTCCTCATTTCGATTTTGCCTCATATAAACCTACCTAATGCTGTCTAAAATTCTGAGTGATTAAGACTGGATCCTTAATGATATCCACATCATAATCCCCTTTCATATTACTTACAGACCCACTGAACCTCCTGCTGCATGTGGCATATTGCCAGTGCTATCTGATAATATGATGAATTATAAAAATGCATCTGTTTTAAAGACTAATGTAAAATCGCATATTTGTTGTCCAACAGACAGTTCCGTCTTAACTTATCCACCCCTTTGAGGTTTTCCATAAACCTATTTTACAGAATTCCAATGTTTTTAACTGTTTAATTTTTCCTCTGTACTCTCCCTTCACTGTATGATAACTCAGCTCTATTTTAAAGTTTACTGTACAATTATCACAATTTACACAGTTTGCTAATTTTAGCAAACTATATGAGTTTCTTTTCTTATCTCCCAATACACCGTTCATAAAAGGATTCAATTTGCAAGAAAACTGTAAGAAATCAGCAATGCTCATCAAGACTAGAGGACATACCCGATTAAATGGTGCATTCCAATATTGCACAATCTGATATCAATACTATGTGCACCTTGACTTCATAAACATGGTACAAATGCTTATGTTTATGTCTAACTGCATTACTTTGTGGGAGGTCATGGAACAGATGGTAGTGGCGATTTGCTCTTCCCCTGCTGTTATGCCATCTCAGAGTTAGCAGGTAGTGTGCGGGGGCATGGTGGGATGCCCCTACACATAACATGTCTGTCTATTTGCTGTTTTGGTACTTTGATATTTCAAAGTGTATATATACACACACACACACACACACACACACACACACACACACACACACACACACACACTCACACACGTATATATACATATAGTTTTGGTTGTGAAAAGAAAACACAAATAGGTTCTTAGGTGTTTACTAGGCTAAAGACCACCGGGGTCTTTTTAAGCCTAACCATGCATCCCAAATCTCTAACAAGTTCTGGTGCAGTTAATAAGTATAAGCAGGGACTTGGGAGATGAAACATTTACAGGCAGGGGCCTGGGACATGAACAATTTACAGGCTGCCTGCGACCATGAGAGACACAGGTGCCAAGTCAGGGATGAATTTCCTGTTCCCCATCCAATTGTGCAAGTTACACTTGAATTGGGTTAGGGAGGAACTCTGCTTCACATGGATAGGGAGCCTGTTCCAGAGATAGGGTAGTCTCTAGGATACCTACCTGTCTCTCCAGCAAGTCCTATTTATATCACAGGCAAGGTTTAAGTCTTTAGAACAGGTAACTCTGGTGCTGTTTGTTTTGTGGATATGCAGTAGGCCCATCAGAGTGGGAGTCTGATAATGCCCTGTATGCCAGGCATACATCGCCCATCAACAGCCTGTAGGAGACAGAATACATGGATAGGGCCTTGAAAGCAGTCTGCATAGGACATTTTACTTACACCCTGTATTCTTTTATTGAGGAACCTCTGTGGATGTTCCAGTTGTTCAATATGCCTGGTTAGGTACATATCAAAGGGAGCATTGTACTCAATGAGAGGTCTGATGAAAGCCGAATACAGTGAAACAATGACTTCCTTGGACCTGAATGCTTTTTACAGATGCAAAAAAAAGTGAATGCTCATATGAGTAAATGTTCTTTTTAATGAGATTGCATTGCAGAGGGGTAAGGAAATTTCCTGTATGCTGCTATTGTGCAATATCATATTTGGCATATATAATTAGCAGGCGGCGTGGGAGGCATGGCTCCCTGTAAAAAAAAAGTTATTAAGGTGGCCAGTGGGGTTCTGCCAGCCTGGGCTAGCTTAGTAATACATGCTAAGCCTAAACTTGCTCCCATTACTATTCCTACACTTTCCTTTAAAAAACATTCCTGTAATACTACTACTACAAAAGACATACTCTGATGAACAAACACCAATACACAGTATCAAAACTACATCTATACCCTTACTTTTTTAAACAAAAAGCATCTTTATTGAATTATCACTTATGGCATAGGCAATCATACATTTATATAAATCAGAACAAACCATATTGACATATTTTCAGTTGCAAACATTATACACCACAGATTATTGTCTATACGGTCATTGACAATCAGACATTACAGAGCTCATTTAATTCCTGTCCTTCCTTAAACCTCATTCCTCCTCCAAAACATTATTATGCATGTATTGTTCCCACAATACCCATTTTCTCTAAGTAATTTACCCTTTTCTAAAGATCCAACTTCCAGTCCTTTTATCTCTGTTACTATATTCACTAATTCTAATACAGCTGGTTTAGACTTTGATTTCCATTTTCTAGTAATTGCCTTTTTGGCAGCCACAGAAATGAAACTCAACATACCCTTACAATCTCTAGGCAATTTGGATCATATATCACAGCTCAAAAATAATTTCCTTACTTCACCAATTTGTTCCTCCGATATTTCTGACAGAGTAGCCTCTAGGAAATTTTTAAAGTCTGCCAACTCATTATACTCCAAAAAATATGTTCCCAGTTACCTCTTTCTTCCCCTTCACACCTCCAATATTTGCAATCTACCTAACAAAAAATTCTTTGAAGCCTACTTGGGGGTATAAAAACACCTATACAAATACATTCAAGCAAAGATCCTAAATCTTCTAGATTTTTGTTTAATATTTGGGTCATACATATATTTCCCAATATGCCCTACTAATTATCCTTTTTTCACAGCAGTTTCTGTTCTAGATTCAACTAAAAACTATATTAGTGCTGGTCTTTCACTCAGTTCCTTTTGCCTATACCTTGATATCAGTCTTTTATAGGGAAGCAGTCTCTAGCCTGCAATCCATATGTATTCTTGGCCTCTTCCCCTTATACTTCCTTTCTCTCCCTAATTTTTGCTCCTAATATCTTAGTTCCTTTGCCAGTTTTCTCCTGTAAATTCCAACTCCCTCTTGCCTATTCTCTGCACCCCTTAATTGCAGTCATCCCCACTGGTAGAATCTGCTTTCTCTATTCCCATGTTGGCTTAGTTTTTAGAATACTTTCTGTTATGTTATTAATATAATATTCTTTATGGCTATTGTTATTTTCCCTATGGATCTGCATCAAAATCCTAGTCTCTCATTATTTCTTGAGCTTCCTCCCTGTTTCATCATCATCCCTTTCCACTTTGAATTGTAGCTTTCTGCTTTATTCTATTGCAGTGGTTTACTTATCCCACTTTACTCTTGCCCTCTCCCCCTCCCAGATAAAATCCTTCAACTCTTTATTAATTGCTATCCACAACTTCTCCTTTGGTTGATAAAAATATGCCTGACATGTGTATAAAGCTAAAGGACATTATACATCACATATACTCTTCTGTACAGTCATTGACAATCAGACATTATATAGCTCATTTAATTCATGCTCTTCCTTAAACCTCATTCTTCCTCCAAAACATTATTATTCGTGTATTGTTTCCACAAGCCCACTTTTTCTATGTAATTTACTCTTATTCTTTTCAAAAGATCCCAGTTCCACTTCTTTTATTTCTGTTAAATATGTTCACTAATTCTAATACTGTTGTTTTAGACTTTGATTAAAATTTTCTAGTAAAGGTTATTTTGGCAGCCACCAAAATTAAACTCCACATCGCGTTACTATTCCTATGCTATTTAGATCCTATATTACAGCTCAAAAAACAATTTCCTTAATTCATCAATTTGCTCATCTGGTATTTCTGACAGAGTAGCTTGTAGGGAATTTTTAATTCTGCCAAGGTATTACACTCCCAAAAAACATGTTCCCAATTACCTCTTTCTTCCCCATCACACCTTCAATATTTGCTATCTACCTGAGGAAAAACTATTTGTAGTCTATTTGGGGTATAAAAATGCCTATGCAAACACTTTCAAGCAAAAATCCTAAATCTTCTAAACCATGTTGCATATTTGGGAGCTATGCATGTATCCTTCCACTCTGTTTCTTTGTGAACTGTTTATTCAGTCCTTCTTCCCAATTCTTTCTAGCATCCTCTGATTGATTCTTATAGTTATCATGCAACATTTTATATGTCCTACTAATTATCCCCTTTTAACAGCAGTTTCTGTTCTAGATTCAACTAAAAACCCTACCAATGCTGGTCTTTAACTCAGGATCCCCCTCTCCTTTTCTGTTTACCTATACTCTGATATCACTCCTTCATAGTGAAGGCAATCTCTAGCCTGCAGCCCAAATATATTCTTGGCTTGTTCCCATATATTTCCTCTCTCTCGCTAAGTATTTGTTCCTAATACCTTGGTTCCTTTGCCAGTTTTCTCCTGTAAATTCCAACCCCCTTGCCTAATCTCTACATCCCTAATTGCAATCACCCCCATCAGTAGGATTTCCTTTCTCCATTCCCAAGTTGGCTTAGTTCTTAGACTATTTTCTGCTACTTTATGAATATAATATTCTATATGGCTATTGTTATTCTCCTTAAGGACTTGCATCAAAATCCCAGGCTCACCTTATTTGTTAAGCTTCCCCCTGTTTTATCATCATCCCTTTCCACTTTGAATTATAACTTTCTGCTTTTGCTATGTATAGAAGCCTTAACCATGTAGCTCTGAAGTATCCCTTCAAATCAAGTAATCCCAAACTACTGTGTTTTATTAGAGGGATCCACTTATCGCACATGAATCTTGCCCTATTCCATTCACAGATAAAATCCTTCAACTCTTTATTAATTGCTATCCACAATTTCTCATCTGTTTGACAAAAAAATATGCCTGACCTGTGTGTAAAACTAAAGAGATTAAAAACATTTCACTGCTTGTAATTTGCTATCTATATCCATAAAACAGAGCTTACAGATTTTGATTAGTCTCTTCCCACATAATCTTAGCTGCCATAACAGAATCCTTTTTAATCCATACTCCTAAATACTTGATTTTATCATGTCCCCATAAATATAGATATTGCTGAACCAATATTTGAGGTACGGGATGTTTTGACCCCTGCATTAACCAATTCCATATTGAGATCTGTAACACTTTGAATACAGTTGATACTACTGTTTTAATCTAGTTAACAAGACATTGTAATAGCTTACACACTCATCAAGAATAGTGAAAACATATGACAGTCATACACAAATGTGCAGAAAATAACCCACCATTAAACAAAACAAAATATTATTCACATTACTGGTCTGTAACCTGGTACAATCATATAGAACTCACATTAGCAAAGTAAAAAACTGGAACACTCTCTGGAGAATAAAACCAGTTTTAATAATAATTACATGCATAAAATTGAATAAAACTTCAGATATGTTGAGTAAATCTTCAAACATGTTAGTTAAATATGTTAACTTCCGATGTGAAATTCATGGCTGATTTCATTGATAACATGTTAAAAACTATTGTTAATGAAATTAATTATAATTTCGATATTAAATATGTTAAATTAACATTCACATATTAAAATGCTAAATAATATATTGAATTCCTATCTAAAATTCCTAATTAAAATATTAAGTATTAAAATGCTTTTATTATATTTAACTGGGGTCATATAGTCCAAGGTCAAAACATCTGGGGGTCAAATTGTCCAATAAATATTTTCATAGACAATAAATGTAAATTTTAATATGAAAGTGTATCCAATTACATTGGAGTCAAACCATCCAGGGTCAAATCATCTGTAGAGTCAAACTGTCCTGATTCCAAAATTTGTGTAGGTACATAGTTTACAGCTATTGCCTTTGTTTTATCTTCTTTAATTTTGTATCCTGAAAAGACTTGAAACTCTCCGAATAATCCAAAACACTGAAATGTCCTTTTCTGGTTTTATCAGGTACAAAATAATATCATCCGCAAATAAAGCCAACTCCTGATTACCATACCAATTATATCTTTGAATTTCTGAGTCCCTTATCTTCTTTGTCAATGGATCTAAATATAAAGCAAATAACAAAGGGGAAAAAAGGATGCCCTGTCTAGTTCATCTATTCAAACAGAATTTATCAGAGTGAAACCCCCACTTACATACACTTTAATTTTCATCTCTGATCTCTCATATATCCTCCTAATTAACCTTATTGTTATGTCAGGAAATGCACATGCCTCCATTGCCCTACTCATAAAATCCCAGCTCACTCTGTTGAATTATTTGTCTGCATCAAGACCCATAAACAGCAGTGGTACTTTCTTACATTCTGCTTCCCTCTAGATCATCATTGTTCTATTAATTTTGTCAGATGTTTGCCTCTCCTTCACAAAACCACACTGATGCATATTTATCAATTTTAGCAACATCTTTGCCATTCTTTTGGCCATTATAGATATAAATACTTCATAATTACTGTTTAGCATTGAAACATGCCTATATAGGTTCATAGGTTCATAGATTAGTACTAAGCTAACTGCCCTTGTAAGCTATTTTAAGCCTAGCCAATTATCCCTTGTGAGACTCAAACCCTGCACCTTGTGTTTGTAAGGCAAACACCTTAACCATTAGGCCACCCTCCCAACCCAACACTTTATTGAAAGGTCTTTACTATCTTTAGGTATTACAGCCACCATTGCTTTCTTCCAGGATGTTGGTGCTTCTCCTCCTTTTAAAATACTGTTAAACAAAACCTTCCAAATCTTTACTATTTTCTTCCCTCCTAGCTTCCATATTCCATAGGAATACCATCTGTTCCTGGAGACTTTCCTGTGGATTATTATATATCTCCATTCTTATCTCACTTCCTCATCTATCCTCTTACTAAACCCTGACACTGACTCTAAAATGCACACACTCGCACACACACACATAACGTTTATACCCTCACCTAACCCCCAACCCTAACTCCAACACCAAACACAGTCAAACAATCTCACCCCCTTCCAAATCCTACTTAGCTGTCTTGACAAAACATACCTTCGAGTTGTCCAACATTCAACAATTTCTACTGCCCCTTGCAGTTGTTTACCAAATATACATCCAACAAAAGCAAGGGAACCGTGTTCTCACTTATATATGGTTTACTATCAAAATTGCAACCAACAAAACAAAAAATGTTCAGTACAATGAAAAACAATACCGAACACAGAACACTAAACAACTCACTATGTCAAATCACATGCTGATTATTTGGTTTGGCATTATTCGACATACCGTTTCCCCTGCATCTGTCAGAACCGGAATTACAGTTCTGCATGTCAGTGGTATGAATGTACTGCACAACACTAAACTTTACGTTTTTGCAGTGGGGGGGGGGGCAAGCTCCCCTGCACCCCCCCCCACACCCCCAGCAAATTATGTATTCCAACTCCGAGACAGCACTACAGTGCGGAAAAGAGTAAAGTTCCAGATCCTCACTGTACCGCAATCTCTACTAATCACATCAACTATGTATGTCCAAATGCACAATGCATTCACTGACCAGGAACTCACACACTTGAAAGTTCGACAACACAGAAGTCAGCCAACCAGAATTTGCCATTCCGTGGTCGCTGAACCTTCACTTGTAATTTTCATGGTAACATATATATATATATATATATATATATATATATATATATAAAGAGAGAGAGAGATTATACATATTGATATAGATTTTATATATATATATATATATATATATATATATATATATATATATATATATATATCCACAGTGGATATGAAATGTTTACACACCTCTGTTAAAATGCCAGGTTTTTGTGATAGAACAAAAATGAGACCACAATAAATCATTTCAAAACTTTTTCCACCTTTAATGTGACCTATAACCTGTACAATTCAATTGAAAAACAAACAAATCTGTTAGGGGAAAAATAAAAAAAATGTACAATACGCTTGTTGCATAAGTGTGCACACCCTTTAACTAATATTTTGTTGTGTGTGCACACCCTTAAACTAATACTTTGTTAAAGCACCTTTTGATTTAAGTACAGGATTCATTCTTCTTGGATACATACCTGCCATCAATTAAAGAGACTCTGATTGAACCCCAATAAAGTTCAGCTGTCCTAGTAGGATTTTCCTGACATTTACTCAGTTGCCTCCTACAGCAAAAGCCATGGTTCACAGAGAGCTTACAAAGCACCAAAGGGATCTCATTGTTGAAAGGTATCAGTCAGGAGAAGGGTACAAAAAAATTTCCACAGCATTGGATATATCACAGAATACAGTGAAGACAGTCATCAAAAAGTGGAGAAAATATGGGACAGCAGTGAAGTTACAGAGAATTGGACGTCCCTCCAAAATTGATGAAAAAACAAGACAAAAACTGGTCAGGGAGACTGCCAAGAGACCTACAGCGACACTGAAGGAGCTGCAGGAATTTCTGGCAAGTATTGGTTGTATACTACATGTGACAACAGTCTCCCGTATTCTCCATATGTCTGGACTATGGGGTAGGGTTGCAAGACGGAAGCCTTTTCTTACACAGAAGAACATCCAGGCCCAGCTAAAATTTGCAAAACAATACATCAAGTCTCCCAAATGCATGCGGGAAAATATGTTATGGTCTGATGAGACCAAGGTTGAACTTTCTGGCCACAATTCCAAAAGGTACATTTGGTGCAAAAACACACTTTGCATCACCAAAATAACACCATGCCCACAGTAAAGCATGGTGGTGGCAATGTCATGTTTTGCAGTTGCTTTTCTTCATCTAGAACTGAGACTTTAGTCAAGGAAGAGGGAATTATGAACAGTTCCAAATACCAGTCATTTTTAGCCCAAAACCTTCAGGCATCTGCTAGAAAGATGAAGAGGAATTCCACCTTTTAACACAACAATGACCCCAAGCATATATCCAAATCAACAAAAGAATGGCTTCACCAGAAGAAAATTAAAGTTTTAGAATGGTGCAGCCAGAGCCCAGACCTAAATCCAATAGAAAATCTGTGGGGTGACCTGAAGAGGGATGTGCACAAGATATGCCATTGCGATCTGACAGATTTGGAGCGCTTTTGCAAAGAAGAGTGGCCAAATATTGCCAAGTCAAGATATGGCATGCTGATAGACCTCTCTCCAAGAAAGACTGAATGTTGTAATTAAATCAGAAGGTGCTTCAATAAAGTATTAGTTTAAGGGTGTGCGCATATAACAAGGTATTAGTTTAAGGGTCTGCACACATATGCAACCAGCATATTGTACATTTTTTATTTTTTATATTTTTTCCTCAAACAGATTTGTTTGTTTTTCAATTGAATTGTACAGGTTATAGGTCACATTAAAGGTGGAAAATTTTGAAATGATTTATTGTGGTCTCATTTTTTATATCACAAAAACCTGGCATTTTAATAGGGGTGTATAAACTTTTTATATCCACTGTATATGTATGTACATATAGGTATAGATATGCACACACATAAAATATATTTATAAATCTTGCTTATATGGGACCCTGTCCTATATCGAGTTATGTAGTATGTGCATTTTAATATCAGTAATTCAATGTATGACTGTGAGGGAAGAAGCATAACCTTTATATATGCTGCCACAGCTCTCCCCTTTCTGGGTGTGTACTTAATACTTGTCCCTTCTTAATTCTGCAGGACAAGAAACAACATTGCAGTCTCTCATATTTGGTAAGATTCTGTTTTGAAAAGCAATCATTTCACTTATTATCTACCTCCTAATTAACCTTATTATTGTGCCAGGAAATACAAATGCTTCCATTGCACTACTCGTAAAATCCCTTGCACTGTCTCAGGCAGAATATTCAGATTAAAAAATATGAGCACTGTTGCACCCAAATAACCTTTACACAACATCCATTGACATCTGCTAATACAGCCTTCACTGTAAAGGGGCAACTAAATGATACTAACAAAATTACATGCCTTTTCTGCTCCCCTCCAAAGGGAGATGCCAGTCCTCTGACCATTATCCCCTTCATTCTCACAATCTTCCAAATGCATTTCCTGTTTCACAATTTTGTATAACTTGAGCTTCTTCATATATATAAATACCCCATTTAGTTTTTTGGATTGTTTACACTATTCATTTTCCATGTTATAATGATCATCCCACATATATAAGAACTTTAATCTACTTTCCGTCTACTTCTGTATAACCTTTGCAGTTTTTAACAAAAAAAAAAACATTCAGTTTGCAATATTACTTTCATTCATATGGAACAGTGAACCTTAATGACCAAAAATGTGGACTTGCATATACCAAGTCTGAGCATACCTCTCAACTGTACAGATTTTTGCAGAATGTCCAGATTTTTGCCTCATATTTTTGAAAATAATGACGGACAATTGAGTTTCAGCCTTCATACCCTTCAGAAAATACATGCTAATGCAAAACCTGTTATTCTATCAACTTTCTAACTTTATAAGAGCAGTATTTAAAAAGTGCCCCTATTTTTGGGCCTTTGTTCCCCATTATTTATGGCTTAGTCCAGATTTCTTGCTCTAAGAGGTTGAGAGGTATGAGTCTGGGGCTGCCATTTCTTAAAACAGTCACTTTCCGCCAAGGTCTTGCAGTCTCAGAGCTGGTATATATAAGCTTTATGGGTGTGGGGGTCCTGCTTACACATAAGAGAACTTGCAATATTCAACATTTGCTGTTCCGCTGAATTTGCAGGGAGTTTTTTTTTTTGTTTGTTTTTTTTTTGTTTTTTTTTTTGTGGAGGGGGGTTAATTTCAGGGCTCACACTTGCTAGTCTAGGAGTAAGGATCCCTTTCAGATTCATCATCCCAATGCAAACACTCTAGTCAGAGAGGTCTTTGAGCTAAACCTGACAAAGTGACTGCTCTTCATCAGTCATTCTGGTAATATTTTAGTAACCAAGTATACAAGGTATTGAAATTTGTAATAAAATGTGTGTTTCTGCTTGGGTTATAACTATTACATTTTATTTCAATAGATTTTGAGGCTGTTTGTTTTCATGAAGTATGCACAATACCCAATTCCAAACAGAAATGTTTCTCAGCAAACATAATTTTACTTTATTTCAGAACATCCATTTGTAAAACCCCTTTTTGTCATAGTAATGAATTCAATTCAAATGAAAACAATAAAAGACTTTTAAAGAAAATGATCCCATTCCTTTCGAGTACTTAACAAATTTTAAGTTAATATAGCCTTCTCTGGTAGTATGGAGACACTAATCATATACCCCACCACCACCACTGATCTTTATCTCCAGGAGTCTGACCATTGCTGAATTCCTTTGTAGCTATGTCTGCTGCAAAGGCTGGCTGGTTCCCCGCTGATACTTCCCTGTCATACTGCAGTCTTTGGGATCCTGTGCTTTGCCACACCCATTGCTCCCTGTGCTCAGGCACTAAATGTAAAATAACACCATAACAGGAAATTGAAGCATGCTTCCACACTTAGGACCTAATGTAGACAACTACTCTCCAAATTTATTTCCAGCATGCTGCCACCCCAAGAGTTTCTACCAGCTGGCTTACAGGCAGTGTAGAATACCTCCTATTCATGGTGTCTTGACACAGGAAAGCTAACTACTGACCCCTTAGCTCCTCCCATTCACATTCATTTGTTGCCTGGTACCACAGCGACTAACTGAACTTAGACCAGGCTGCTAAGTGTACCTGTGTTACCTATACTACAGACAGGAGCAGCATCTACTCTGTACATTAATAAAGAATACAAACATACATGGATAAATGGGAAAAATAATCAGATACTTTAAAGACTATGGAATCTCTGAGTGAATTTAAGTATAACTGCACAATCATATGAGGCATATAAAATGTGACCTTTGGTTGACTCTTCTTGGCTTACATTAACTTTATTAATTCTTTGCCCACTGACATCCACATATGTATATGTTATCTGAACTTGGGATGATATGTTTCAAATTAGCATAGTTAAGTAAATAATTTTCTTTTTAATATTTTTCAGCTTAAATGTAATTCAGTTTGCAAACCGTACAGAAACAAATAAAGGTTTCCTAAAATTCAGTCTTCTACTTGGGAACTCCTATGAACCTAAAACAAGCAAGCATACCAGAGTTCCATTCTGTGCAACTGAGTTTTCATTTTATAAATGGAAAATATTAAATGTTAAAACGTTTAAATATTAAATAAAACATTGTTTTAAAATGATGCCTAATGTATGTGTTACTTAATCTGTGGGAGTAATAAATTATAAGAGCAATTAAAAGGAAAAAAAATGCAATACACAATACAACTGGCAGTAAATAAACTAGCTGTTATATCTGTACTGGCATTTTAAGTACTTATAGCCAAACATTAAAAAAAAACTGAAACTGCACTGCAGTTTTACACATTCAATGAGTGTGTAAATTATACAAACAGAATGATTTTATGTTTTGCACTTATTCTGATTAGGATGAAGTACATTTCCAATGTACTTGTTCCCACCTTTGGCTTTTTAATAACTAGGGATTTACATTTAGATGCCCAGATATCACAGTCAGCAAACAGCACCACACAAGAGCTACATAGGTCAGATGTTTCATCTCCTCATTCGCTCCTCTCATCAACAACACTTTTAGTAGTGTCAATTAAATAACTCAGGGTTGGGGCTTCATGTCTGTGCTTCCCAAAGTATCATCTCTGAACTCTGTCTCTCACACCCAGAGTTCATAGTTCAGGAGACAGAATGGGGAGAGGAGGGGCACTTCCACTTAATACAAGGGTGTGGAAGCTGCTAGGAAATCTTTACAGTATAATGCACTCTGGACCATGTTATGTGGCCCACATAAAACAGGTGAGAGTATAGTTTATATATGCTGAATCCTGGTAATGCTTCTGGAGTGTTACTAAAACAAGTAAGAAAATCTGATTGCCTGAATTCTAGAACTCCTTCCTACCCAGCAGATGAAGAGGGGAAAAAATGATAAACATCTAGTGAGTTATCATAGAATAGTAGGTAAGGGAAACACACTCCTTCCAATGTCAACAAGGATCACCGTACTTGTAGAAGATGCATAAGTCTTAAAAAATGTAGGAGCACACATATGCGAACACATTTTTATGCACACACACACACACACACACACACACACATATATATATATATATATATATATATATATATATATATATATATATATATCCATTACACATGCATGCATACGTACATACATACACAAGTGCACATGCGCATGTACACACCTACTTACACAAACACAAAATTTTAAGATTTTCTTTACATGCATACATCATTAGAGGAGACCAAACTAAACAGCTGATTAAAAGGAAGGGAAGCCACTTTTTTAATGTGAAAATAAGTCTTCTGGACTCATAAGGCACAAATGGGCAAATTGCATACATTTTTCTTTCATTCACTGAGCATTAATGGCTCTGGACCAGATCAAAAGCATCACAATTAGTAATACTGCCTCCCTAATCCATGCGCTCACTCCAGGTCTACATATGTGGTATATGGCTTGTAGCAGACCACATACAATCACTCACTCATTCTTAACAAGCACAGCCCCTGCTGTATTTAGAAAGTGATGCTTCCAAAGTTCATGGATCATGCATACTGACATTTGTGTAGAACTATTCATGAATGCCTTTTAAAACAAATCATTTAGAGGTCATACTGTAATTTGTGTATTATTTGTGATGGAAACTTAATTTATTCATTTTTCATTGATAAGTTTCTAAAATGAAAGAGAAGGAAGAAAAGCCTTCCACATAAAAATATTCATTAGTATTTTTTTGTTAAGTAAGCACATTGCAATAAATAACTACTGAGATAAAACATATGCTGTTCAGAAGAGATAAAAAATACAGTAAAATAATAATAAAATTATTAAAACAGATTCCTGATAAGGCAAATACTCAAGAGGCTGCCAGACCACCACCCACTGCAGCCAAAAAAGGTTCACTGAAAGTTGTAACCAGGCACAGAGCACATACATCAGTGCCAACACACTGTGTACCAGTTGAACATGTTGAATCTTGGGTGTAACATCGTGCCATTTTTAATGGGCCCCATGTTGTACCATGATGTATACACATTGGTCACATGCAGCATAGTTTACAAATCTACTAATTTAAAGGGAGGAAAGACAAAAAACACACAATGTGCAGGCGTGTTGTGTGAAATGCAATTATCTCCTGCTGTACTTGGTTACATAATGATAGAATTTTTATAGGAATAATCACATACGGCATTATGAGTTGGGGTGCTGACATCAGAATCACATGGTATGTGATGTTTCCAGCCCAATACACCAGGGAAATATCTTTCTGCAAATGCAAAGCACGTTGGCTACAAAGAATGTGGTCTGTGCCCAATGGGACATTCAGTGAATTCATTTCAGACACATGGACTATGGTGACCTCAAGTGCAGCCAGCTCAAGTTATAATCACATCATAGGATCATAGGAAGTTCCTAGGCTATTGGCCCTGAGGCCCTTACAAGCCTAGCCAAGAATTTATCCCATGTTCCAACAAGTCAGCAACCTATGCCACTGACCAGCAGGGACATAGGTGGAATCCCAGGGGTGTATTTTTTTGTTCCCCATGCAGTTATCCAGGTTGCACTTAAATATGTTTAATGAGGTACTCTGCTTTATGTGGAGAGGGAGTCTATGGAGTCTCTGGGACACAAATCTGTCCCGCCAACAAGTCCTATTGATGTCACAGACCAGGATGAGGTCTCGCGTAGGGGTTACTCGAGTGGAACTTGACTTGCAGATATGCAGCAGTACCATCAGGACGGTGGATGAGATTGCTCTGTATGCCAGACAGAGGTCATCTCTGAGGAGTCTGTAGGAGACTGAGGAAGGGATAGGGCTTTTAGCCTATCTGTATAGGGTAGATGTTTGTGGCCCTGGATTCTCTGGGTGAGGAATCTCTGTGGTCTCTCCAGCTGCTCCATGTGCTTCGTGAGGTACATGCCAAAAGGAGCATTGTATTTAATAATCGGTCTTATAAGGGAAGAATACAGGGATGTTATGACCACCTTGTCCCTGGATGAGATACCCTTACAAATGAGGTGAGCCATGTAGAAAGCTTTCTGTTCATCGGAGGCAATATGGTGGTCAAAAGTCAGTTTGCTGTCAACCTGGGTTCCCAAGTCCCTCATGACTGATTGTGTGCTTAGTGTCTTATTATCAATGTGGTAATTTGTGAGGACGTCATTCTCCCCAAAAGGGATGATCATAGAATTATAGGAGATTACTAGGCTAATGGGTCTGGGGCCCTTACAAACCTAGCCAAGAGTTTATCCCAAAAAAAAAGAAACCTCAGTCAGCACCTGTCACCCCTGTCAGTGAGGGACAAAGGTAGAACCCCTGGGACAAATTTATGGTTTCCCATCCACTCATCAAGGTTGCATTTGAAGAGGGTACTCTGTTTGACATGTATGAGAAGTCTATTCCAGAGACAGGGCACCCTCTGGAAGACAAACATGTCTCTCCAGCAGGTTTTGTTGATGTTGCATATTAGATTTAGGCCTATTGAGCGGGTAGTGCGCAAGGAATTAGACTTACGGATATGGAGCATCTCCAGTAGGGCAGGGTCTGGCATTGCTTTGCAGGCAAGACACAGATCACCTCTGAGCAATCTGCATGATACAGAGTAGAGTGATAGTGATTTAAGCCTGTCCACATAGGATGGGTGATGGAGGCCATGGCTTCTCTTTGTGAGATATTTCTGTAGCCTTTGCAGTTGGTGCAGGTGTTTGGTGAGGTACGTATCAAAGGGAGGCATTATACTCAATTACAGGTCTAATAAAGGAGGAATACAGAGAGGTAATAACCTCCTTTTTCTGGATGCAATCCCTTTACTTATGAGATGAACCAAGTAAAAGGCTTTTCTGATCACCGCTGCCACATGATGGTCGAATGTGAGATTGTTGTCAACCCGAGTACCCAGGTCTCTCACAACAGGTTGTGTGCTTAGGGGGTTCCCGTTGATATGGTAATCAGTAGGTGCCGTGTTTTTGCTAAATGGTATGATAATACATTTCTGGTAACTTAAGGCCATGACTTTGACACCAGTCATTTGTAGCTGTGAGACCCTCTTGCAGTATGTTAACATCAATTGGGGAGTCAATGACAGCACCCAACTTACAGTCATCTGCAAACATGGTCAGCCACAGGCCCTCTGTCTTTGCCTGAACCTTTGAGAAGTATATGCCAAATAGTAGGGATCCCAGGACAGATCCCTGGGGAACACCACTAGTGATAGGTCTACTGCCGGAGGTGGCAGCACCTATTTTGACCTTGTGGGTCCTATCTGTGAGCCAGTTGGCCACCCATCTGACTAGATAGGGATTAACACCAAGTTGTGTTAGCTTTTTGAGGATGCCTGAGTGGGGGATTGTGTCAAAGGTCAAGGTAAACTGTATGTACTTACTTTCCCTCATCCAGGACCTTGGTGAGAGTCTCAAAGAAGTGAACTAGGTTCAGTAGGAAAGATCTGCCCCTGATGTATCTGAATCGGGTGGGGCCAAGTGCTTGGAGTTTGCCTATGTCCTTGTTTATGAGATCCATAATAATATGCTCCATGACTTTACAGATCAGACTTGTCAAGCTGATAGGGCGATAGTTTCCTGAGTCAGTGGTGGCACCAGCTTTGTGCAAAGGGATGACGATGGCACTTCTCTACTCTGCTGGAATGAAGCCTGTAGTTAGGCTGTGGTTGAATAGGGTGCTCAATGGCGAAGCTAGTTGATTGTACATCAGTTACAATCAAATAACATCTGAGATGAGCAAATGCCAAACTGAAAAAATAATGTCTGTGTGACCTCCTGAAACCATCCAGCATCACAGAATGCCTCAGCCTCTGGGGCAGGCATTTCCACAGATGTAGAGTCTTATAAGAAAATGATTGAATCACATAAAATTCAAGTCGCACACTAAGAAACTTCCAGTAAACTTCAAAAATTCAACCATTTTTTTCAGAGAAGGAGAACTCAAATCACGTAGGGATAAGTAAACTAACATGAGGACTTTGTAGGCAATTCAGGACCAAAATGATAATCAGTGTAGACTCCAGAGAAGTGCTATGTGCCAATACCAAGAAGCATCTGTATGAAACTGGGGTGCAGAGTTCTCTAACAGTTGGAGCCACTAAGCGCCAAGCAACAAAATTTCCAGTAAGTAAGTAAAGAAGTAGAAGAAACTAACATTAGCATTATTGTTGTAGTTAAACTCAGCATAGCTTTCCTATGTTTATATACTTCACAAACACCTAGAAAGTTGTGAATTAGTTAGGTTTCATAGGTTCATAGTTTATTATGAAGCTAACTGCCCTTGCGAGCCATTTTAAGCCTAGCCAATTATCCCTTGTGAGACTCAAACCCTGCACCTCGTGTTTGTAAGACAAACACCTTGGCCATTAAGCCAAACAGGCTGACTTAAGCCACCCAGGCTTACAGGAAAGAAAGAAATGAAGGAAGGAAAGCAGAAAGAAAGAAAGATTCATTCCAATTCTAACAAATATTATTTTCTTCAGTGTCCTGCATTATTAAAAGTAGTTGACAGAGCAATATAACCTTATAAATTGTTATTCGTCCTAACTGCAGCCTCACCCAGATGCCATTTAAGTGGGACTCAAACATCATGCCACTGTTTGGCAACATACTCCAAAATTAGATTTGTGATTTAAGAACTGCTACTTGATGTGTAACTAGATACATGGCAGATCTTGTAGATGCACCTAACTATAAATAAGTTAAGTACAAAATAGTAACAACGTTGTTTCCTGCAATAGCTCACACTTGACTTTATCTGGATATCCATGCATTTAGTCATGTAGCTTCCTAGGCTTTCATTTATTTTTCTTAGCTCTGAAAACAAATCAGGCAATAAAGGCAGCTCTGAGATATTTTTTTGTATTTATTTATTTCACATTTGTTTACTGTGGATGTCCGACTGGGCCAGTGGTCCTTTTTCAGTGGAGGTCCAGGGAGAAACGTTCCATTTCAAAAATACGTTACAAACAACACAAGAAATTGATAACAATCATGCATACATAACTTTGGTAAATATAGGTCGTAAATAGTTTATAAATAAACAATAAAAATTGAGAGAGTAATATAAAGTGAAAAAAAAAGAAAGCTAACAAATAAACTAGCATGAAATAGCTTGTGCCATCATAGAGAAATGACTGATCAGTAGATCAGTATCATGGTTTTGGTGGTAAATATTTATGAGATTCATGTATGGTATATGTACAATAATATGGCTGATTGTTGCTATGCTAGTGTTACTTGTTCTAAACAGTGATGGCTAAGGCAATATTGAGGTGAAGTACAAGAAGGCGGGAATATGATGGAACTGTAGGAAGCTTGAGATAGGTAGATAAAAACAGGAGCAGCAGTGAGCTTCAGACAGGTAGAGAGAAACTGGAATTCTGTGAGAGAGGGGATCATTTGGATGTTGGAATTTAGTAAGGGAAGAGAGATTTTGTTGTAAGAACAAGGAAGGACAGAATGATCAGCCTGGATTAGTGCAGGAGCAAAGCCAGTTTTTGGTTAGGTTTTCCTTAAGCAGTAGTTTAAATTTGGATGTGTTACTAGAATTTAGTATTGTCTGAAGCATGGAATTCCAGGACTTAGATATTTGGTGGGATAATAGAGAATTACCTTAACAATTATTAGATTTAGCTACTTTGAGTAGTATTTTATGTTTGCAGAGACTGAGAAATGCTCCAAGTGGACCTATTTCAGGCTTAGATTGGGAGATACACCTTCCAAAAAAATAGAACATAATACAAAAGAAGTTTAAAACTTTTATATTTCATTTTACAATGAAAATTTAAAATGTTACAGTGCACGTAGATTAATGCAGTAGGAAAATCCTATTATTGAACATAAAATATGCTGGATCTCTGATCACCTGTAGGCTTGGTCATCTGAAAAGATACTTTTAACTATAGAATCTTACTTGATAAATTTTCTTCTCTTACCAATGTATAACTGACATTGTCTTTTTACCCATGTTCTATATCTTCTTTTACCTGGAGTGTTTTATTAATTTCTTGTTATATTACCATGCTCAGCATATATGATAAAACCTGTTTGTGTATTATGCTGGATGTACCGTAACTGACATTGTCTTTTATCTATGTTCTATATCTTCTTTTACCTGGAGTGTTTTTATTAATTTCTTGTTATATTACTATGCTCAGCATACATGATGTAACCTGTTTTGTGTATTATGCTGGATGTACTGTATTTGTATAACTTGATGCTGGAGCTTTTCTCCCCGGGCCTCTGCTAAAAATGGACCTGGTCCAGTCGGAATTTCCCGGTTAACAAATGTAAAATAAATAAATAAATAAAGCATATTTGAAGCAAATAAAACTAATAAACTTGCAAGAGAAAACAGTTGAAATATGCAACTTGTGTGTCCGGCTCTGAAAAAGCCATCAGCGGCAAGTGTGAGTTAATGAGTAATGCCAGCATACTTGTCTTGGGGGGACAGTAGTCCACTGCTGTCCACTGCTGACTCTTAAGAGAGGTAGGACAAAGTACAACAATGTGACGGACCACAATAATGTATGTACACTGACTCATTAAGTACAACTTGTTGTCTTAGCCAGATTTTGATGCATATGCAAGATTGTGAAAATGTCATCAGGTCAGTATGTGGACCCTTCCTAGCCAATGCACATTTCAAGGCCACAGGGGAGAGAGAGAGGAAGGCCATTTATAATAATCCCCTATGGCTTCTTGGATGATGGCCTTCCCCAGCTGGCTCTCACCTTTCAAGCACTGCTCATTATAAGTAGTACAGGTACTATGAGTTAAAACTCTGGGCAGCAGGTCCCCTCTACAAGGTGATGTGTGGTGTTATTGGCTGTTGTTTCAGTTGGTCTAAATACTGAATAAAGGCAGCTGATGCTTGGCAGGCAGAGGAAGCAGAAAATTACTTGTGGGGTAAGTAATTAGGCAATATGGTAAACTCTTCCAGCACAGCTTATGAACATTTCAGTTATTCTGGTTAGTAAAAAAGCACAATTAAATTATTAGTAGGTAACTGCTACTAGCCAGAAATGTAAGTCAAATTAATTAGAATGGCTACAGGCTTGACAATAGAAAAAATATATATGCTTCAAGATGAAATGTTTTGCTCATAGCATAACATGTACACATCAGCCCCCTTTATATTATCTGTCTCCATATCCTTACTACCTGGGTTTCCTTCCACAGCTTATTTTAGGTGTATAATTCTAAAGGAACAAAAGGTGGTATTGAATGTCTGCATCTTTTTATAAGAAAAGCAAAGGCATTTCACCATATTTCTAAGGTGTCCTTTAAAAACAGATGTTCAAGCATTTTCTTCTTAAGAAAGGTGGTACAGTGAGGGTGGGTACTGGCAAAGAATAACTAGTCTTGTGACTCAATTAACTTTTGTCTCCTATGATCTTCTGGAGATTTAAACATGTACATATCAAAGCTGCTGCATTCACCATTTCTATCTTCACACATCACAGAGCTCATATAATGCATACGGCAGATGTACTTCTTGGCAACAATCACCTTCATGGGTAGGGGGTTGAGTTTTAACCAACCCAAACTATATTACTTCCCATGGAAATAAGGTAGACTTTCAAATTTCTGGGAAATTCTTTTTCACCATAAACAGCACATTTCTCCTTAATAAACATTGCATTTGTTGTATCATATCAAGGAACATTGTCAAATCCAATTAAAGGACTTACTGTAAATCTTAAGCTCACAAATGTGATACAAGCAAAATAAGGAATACTGAGAAATACATTTTTAAATGCAAAGAAAGATACAATGTACTATAAGACAATACAAATTAAATGGAAGTAGTACTAAAGACCTAGAAGGTCATTCTAGAAAAAATAATACCATAAGCTTTTGCCTCTCTGAGGGAAAAAAGGGACCATTTCCTATTATCTCTGTAAAGAAATTAATATCCAAAATTGTAAAATCGCCTAAACAAGCATCTATCCCCAGCTGTCAATCTGAGTGGCTTTGATATGTATATAATAAGTACCACAGTTCAGGCCTCCTCACATGTTATATGTATGCCTTCTTTGCATTTCCCTCCCATTACTTTAGCTAGCTAGTATAATTTACCAGTTTAGTTCTTGCTGAAGGGCACATCCTACCTGTAAATGCATGCATTGTCACAGGATCCTCTGGTTTACGTCCATATCATGAAAACATAAAATATGTGATTTGATGATCTTCAACATATCCATATGTGTGACTACAGCTGTGGGTGCATCCTGTAATGGGTTCTCCATCTTGAATGTTTCTGAGCTTCATACCCACTAATTGCAAGGATAATCTTTAGTTCTACTCAAATCCTGAAGTGGATTAACTGAATGATAAAAGAAAGAAAAAAGAATGAATGAATTTTATTATGATTTGGTACTATGCATATCATTCTATGTTTCTGTGGCTGTTAAATCTTCCTGAGCAATTTTTCAGAAATGTGCTAGGTTGTCTGATATGCATGTAAAATCATCTGCATATTGTATTAAGAAGGCCTATTGTGTGAAAGTGTGGTGGGTGTTGGTGAGAATGTTAAAGAGGAGGGGACCAAGGATAGACCCTTATGATATACTGGAGGTGACTGGGACATATGGAGAAAGAGTGGAGTGCCATTTTGCTGACTGATACTTACTGGACAGGTAGCTTTTGAACCATAGAAGTGGAGTCTAAGATGGACCTAATGAGAACATTTGAAGTAGAAATTTGCTGTGACAAACTGCATGAAAGGCATTAGACGTTTCTAAAAATAAGAAGGGGACCAGTTTGCAATTATCTCTAGTTTTATTTTAAGTGTCTATAAAGGTTAGAAGTGCAGAGTTAGTACTCTGAAAGGGACAGAAGCCATGTTGTGTGCGGAGATAGGCGTTCCTCCTGCAGGAGATAGTTTAGCAATTGTTTTTGAATACATTTTTCAAGTATTTTGAAGAGTGCAGATTAGATTGCTATATGTCTAAAGTTAGTGATGTCAGTTGAATTTCCTTCTTTGTGTAGAGGGATAATGTGTAATCTTTTTTCCAGAGAAAGGGGATGTGAGCTTTCTGTACTGACCTGTTTATAAGGACTGAGACAGGATAGATGATGCTGTTGGATGTTATTTTAAGGTACTCATTTTGGGAGGTCATCAGCTGAAACAGAGCATGGTTTCAGTTTGTTTCTAGTTAGGAGGATGTAGCCAAAAGTTTGAAGGTAAATGTGCTTGTGGTAACATTTCGCAGTTGGGTAGGGTTGGGATTAGAAGTTGAGAAATTCTTGGTTAGGGATGCTATAGTATCTACGAAATAAGAGTTGCAGTTTCAAATGACAAGTTATTTAGAGAGAGGTTGGGGTTGAATTTTTGGCTGCAATGTATGATTTCGTTAACGGCTGAAAATAAGTTTTTTAGAATTGTTTACTATTTTTCTGAATGTTGTTATAACACAGTTTTTGGTCTTCACTGATTTTTTTATGGTTGCAGAGCATTCTTGAAGTTTTCAAGATACTGTGGTGTTTTATATTTGTGACATTCTTTCCACTCTTTTACTCCATCCTGCATTAGCATTCTACTTTTCTGGATAACCAAATTTCATTATTTGGTTTTTATTCTCTTTCTTCTAGGAGATGCAAGTCTATTTAGGAAAGTTGCATTGAATTAATTTACAGCGTCATCTAAGGATAGGATATTTAGGGTGTTCCAGTTAATAGATGATAGGGTAGTAATGAATATTTCTGAGTAAAATTTGGACAGGATGCATGTTGTTTTATAAACATGCTGTTTAAGTGGATTGGGAGATGGTCACAGATAGGGTCTGACATTGTACCTGTGGTGGGGAATTCACTAGGGTCTGATGCTATAATCCAGTCTAATAAGGAGTTTGATGTCTTGCTATAATATGTGGGGTTATTAATTAGTTGTATGAAACCATGTAAGTTTATGATGGATGTAAGGTAGTTAGTGGTTATGTACAATCAATTGATACTGACATCGTGTAGTACTAGTTTTTACTGTGGAATTGCTATGGATATCCAATGTAGGATATCTTCCAGTATAGCTTTATTGTCACCAGGACGCATGTAAAGGACAGTAATACATATTTGTTTATATCTGCTTATTTTCAAGACAGTAATTGGAAACTCTCCTGAACTGAAATTTGGTTTTGACTTTTTATAGGTTAAATGTATTAGTTATTGGGATATATTAAAGCAATATCACCACCTTTCCTCTTCTTCTTCTATACAGTCTTTACAGTGGATATAAATGGTGTTATTTTGGAGTAGTTTATGGTAGGTTTCAGCCAAGTTTCAGTTTTATTGAAAATATTAGGCTTGCGTTGGGTAATCCAGACATGAAGTTCAGTAGTTTCATTTCTTCTGCGTCTAACATTTATGGCAGAAAAAGTTAGGTTACTGGGGGGGGGGGTTGACTGTTGTGAAGTTAGTCTATAAAAGGGAATTTTCTTGCTGCTGGTTGTGATAGATTTGGCCAGGATTATGGTGAAAGTGTCCTCCTAGAAGGATTTTAGTATTTTGGGATGTTACTGATTTTTTAGAGTATTATTTTCACTTAATTATATTTGATTTGAGTTGAAATGAAGATAATCAGTTGATATGTTATCATGGTGAGGGGCATCATTAAACAGGTTTGGTTAGGGAAAAGGTATGGTTAGGTGGTTGGGACAGAACTGCAGAGATGTTGAGAGCTACTATTCAGTCATAGTAGGATGAGAGATATCAAAACAAAAACAAGCCTAAGAGCAATCTGGACCTCACAAATCTATGAGACCCACCAAATAATTAGAGCCATTACTGGTCTTCTGAGCTCTCATTTAGGAAATGTCCTAAGTTATTCTTACTGTCATTCCTACTTTGCACTGGCTGTCACGCATGATTTGCTATAGCTGTACTACTAAACCAGTGAGACGACTTGAATTCCATTACTATTTTGTTTTTCCTGTTCTTATTTTGTTTTATTGGTTGCTATATGTTTTTTTTAGAAAAAAAAAGAATGAAGCTTCAAACAGAAATACTAATTGAAGTTTCAACAAGATGAAAGGAACATTAAGCACTTTTTGCATGTGACAAGCTGCACTATGAAGGAGGGAAACCCCCCCCCCTCAACGCCTTTAGTTACATATATTAACTCATGGTCACTGAACCATGGGTAATCAAGAAAACCCCAACATGTTTGAATCACTGATTCACAAACAGAAACAACACTGCCAGTCATTAAGCAAGGAGATACACATCAGGGAATTGAAACCAATGACTCTGGGTTAACCCACTTTACACTCATACAAATGCAGGACACCTTGTTTTAATAATTACATAAAATACATGGACTCTAGGCAGTCTAATAGCACATTTGTGTTAGTGTTTGACTATTGTGATCAAAATAAGTAATGTGCTTTCAAAAAGCCTTATCTTTAATGGAAGTCCACGGAGAGGGTCTCTACTGACAAAGGTGGTGGTCTTTTGGGGTTGATTTGGGAGCATTTCTGTTGTGCCTCAGTCCTGGCTTTCAGAACTTTTGTTTCTTTCTTCAGATGCTAAAAGTTATTAACCCTTTTCATGTGGGATTTACATTTTACAATAACCCTCAGTCTGTAAATAGGTTTGGAGCACTGGGGAAGGTATGTGTTTGTTTGCTGGCACCCATCATTATAACTAGAGCTGTTAGTACCTTCACAATACTAACTTAAAGGATGAGTTTCAATAAACTGCTATCCAAATGTTAAGGGACTAAAAACAAGATTAGACTTCCGATGCTTAATTAAATGCCAAGAAATTAATATATGCTTTGCCCAAGGGACAAAGATCACTGCTTATCATAAAAAATGCAATTAACTGAGATGTTACTGTTCTTCCAAAGGAATGTGTATGAAAAGTTAATCAAGCTACACAAAATCCATATCAAGATGATACAAATAAAATTATTGTCTAAAAAAAAAAAAGCTTTGCATTGTACTTGCCTTTTCAATAAAATGCAACATGTGAAAGAAAATGTGTACAACCAAATATAATTGCATTTGCCAATGTGAAATATATTACAGTTTTAAAGCTGAAAGTTATTCATGATTCACAAAAGTGTCCAGTGTTGCGAAGCCTAATACTGCTTATAAATATTGAGTTATGTCAAAGATTATTTCCTAATTTGAACTCTGGCTTGTTGAATATTGCCCTGATCCTTTGGATATTTAACTGTGAAAAGTCCAAAATTTGAATCAGAGCAACAACCATGAGATATTCTGTTTGAGATTTTTTTAATCAAACACAGATTGTTAATTCGGGTCAGACAGTTAAGACAGTTACATAAATCTGCCTGCTGCAGCATGATTCTTCGGACAGAGCAAAACTTCTGATAAATCTCCCTGTAAGGACTGTGTGAATTAATTTTGATTCTAAAAGCTACTCAATAAGGGCACATAATTTTTTTTGTTTAAAGCAAAACAACTAGTGATTTCTTTATATTAAATAACTGTTTAAATGTTTATTTTCAATTCCTTGTTCAAGTTGGCACATTTATTTGAAACAGAATGTTTTACCATATTTATTTCAAGAAAATAAAGTTTTAATATTCCTCTTTAAATGCTTGATGTAGATGTTTTTTATTAGCTTGATGGTTTATGCATTTCTACCTTCAACTGTGTAGTGTCTGCCTTTTAAATCTGACTGGTCAGAGCTAATTGGTATAATTTAAATATATAAAGTTGGTTTATTTTACAATTAAACCATAAGCTGTGTTCTTGGCATTTTTTGGCATTTAGCCCCCTCCCAGTCTGAAAAACTATGTGTGACTGCTTGTGTGCAAAATAATTCTATTCAAGTTTCAAATTACTGTTGGTAATGCTGCACTGTAATTGTTAAGTCAGTACGAAGATCTGTAGCTGTATATATAAAGTTCATTTCAGTTTGGCAGTGCTTGGCTATTTCCTTGGATAACAGTGTCATACCATTAAGACCATTTGCCTTTGTTATTTAATGGTACCACTGTAGGATTTAAACCCTTACTCCCTGCAGTGGAGGGAGGATTAAAGCACATATGCCCGTATGACACAGGGAAAAAAAATCGCTGATCCGTAAAAAAAAAAAAAAAAAAAAAAACACAAAATGAAGTGGGGGCCTTTGCCTCCCACATCCCCCAATGTGGGAGGCTGTGCCCCCCCACCCAGACACCCTACTTAAATATACCAACACTGAGATCACACCACAGTTGAGGAAATGGCAAAGTCCAGAAAATGGCCCAGTGATTTTTTTTTCCCTGGGAAAAAAAATCACTGTTCCGTGCTTTCAGAATTTCGCCATTTTGGGTAAACACATTTGAGTAAACAGCGTTCGCAACTTTAAGCATTCGCTTACATAATAGGAACCCTATTACTCTAGTTACTGTATGTACAGGAACTCTAAAGACACATCTTCCTGTATTACTGTAGTTACTCTATGTATAAGAACTCCAAAGACACATCTTTGTGTATTACTGTAGATACTGTATGTATAGGAACTCTAAAGACACTTCATGTATTACTGTAGTTACAGTATGTATAGGGAATCTAAAGACACATCTTCTTTTATTAGTGTAGTTACTGTATGTATAGGAACTCTAACGACACATCTTCCTGCACTCTCCACCTCCTCCAAAACTAAAAATGATATTACTAATGAAATTGTGGAACAATCTGATATACCTAGTGCTGACAAATAGCCACAGAAACTGAGCACTGATTAAGTATTTGTTAACAAAGTTCAGTAACAAATCTGTGCCGTATATTATTTACAGTAAATTGTGTTCAAGATTTACTGGAACTACAGGACTTGGGAGTGTAAACAGATGGGAGGGTGGGGGTGGCCATTTTATGTTATTGTTGTTCATTTCTTAGGGTATATCCCAGTAGATTCATTCATAACAACCAACATTTTTTTTTTGAGTATCAAATGACTGCTCTGTCTATTTCTGTTGTTAAAACTCGACATTATGATATCAAATTGTTACAAATTGTTTCCTTTTTATCTAATTTCTAGCAAAACTTATTAAAGCTTATTAAGTTAAAAAAGAAGTGTACTAAAATGCAGGTACAAATTCCGCGGTGGTACAGCGGTAGCGTTGTTACCTCACAGCAAGCGGTTCTCCCGTTCGATTCTCGGCTTGGCTTGGAAGTGCCTTCTGTGTGGAGTCTGCATGTTCTCCTTGCAGTTGGGTAGTGTTCAAAAGACATGCATGCGTAAATGGACGTGCCTTCGTTGAAGGTTGGGTGTCGAGCTGGCACCTCAGCATTTCGTAAAAATCTACTGCCAATCATTAGCGGACCGGAGTTCCGCTGTGGTGACCCCTTACCGGGAAAAAGCCGAAAGACAAACCACAACTAAAATGCAGGTACAGCAGTAGTGCAGGAACTAGCAGGAACTAACTTGCAAACAAGACTAGGGAAAAAAATGCATAGAAGTAAGATGCAGCCAAGTTTACCCTAAAGGCTGAACAGTACAATGCAATATAATGAACTTTAAAAATATGGTAGATGAATAAGTTACCAACAAGCATTCAAAATACGGCTAAGCAAATATAAGAATGCAAAGTATATATGATATACAAATGAAGCTAAAATTGTCAATATGGACAGGAGTTGCCATGCCACTGTAAGCTGAGCACAGGTAAGCAGAGCACAGGTAGGAGTACAATGCCAAAAAATACAGGCAATATGTGCACTATGTAAGACCTAGGAAAAATAGAAAAATACCACTTAAACATAAACAAGTCACTCAATGATTCAAAATGACAGGATGTACAAGTAAGGATACAAATATTGGACAAAGGAAACACAGCGGAGGAAAACATATACAAAAAAGGATATTTATTTGTAGGTCTAGATACTCAGACAGATCAGGAGTAGCCAATGATGTGGGACATCTTGGATGCATTATTGATTAGTATTGCTTATAGGGATTACGTGTGCTAGCACCATAAACAACCTAAAATCACTAACTCTGCTCCCATCTAAAAGGCAACAAATAGGACACAAGATGCAACATATTGTACTGAATCCATGTCTTATAGCATCATACGGTCATAGGTGTGTACCAGGCTAATGACCACTAGGGCCTTTTTAAGGTTGGCCATGCATCCCAAATCCCATGTCTACCACCACAAGCCAGATAATGCTTGACACATAAGTGCCAGGATCAGGGAGCTGTAAATACTGTTACCACATTACTATTCCATAAGTTCATCTGAGCCCCATGATTTAAGAAAATCAATAAACTGTTACCTGTACCAGTAAAGCACAACACTAGACTAGTATCATCAGCAGCAAGTAGAACAAGCCACCTGTGTAGCACATGATGGCTTGGCACAATGCCAAAGGAGTGATGTCATCAGAACAGCCAATGGATGACTGTATCTGGTCACTGACTGCTTCTTCCAGCAGAGACTGAGAATGAGCTGGCTGCATGGTAACGTAGGAATTCTATGTAAAATATAATAATGTAACACACAGCTACTCAAACTGTTCTGCAAGTATTGAAGACTACAGAGTGAATTACATACCTTGGTGTCTACATAATCATGTCCAATGCTCTCTCACAATGATACCACTATCATGACACATCATCTCATCTGAAAAAACATAAATAAATACGAAAAGTGAATCTGAGCACAGTGTTATAGGTACCCATCATCAGTACTCCTCCAAGCATCAGCCACTGTACACAAATCATTTTTCTAATGCCTATTCTTATCCAAAAGTACAACATCAGAGACACTCACAGTTAAATACACCAGCAGAAGGAAAACCTAGAAAAATTTAATAGACAAGTGCCATCCATACCAGAACAAAGAGAATATCACATAACTCAAGCCACTATGCACAGTGGCTCAATAATATTGAAGTCAAAGGCAAGGCAAACCAGTGTATATCAAGACAGCAGTTATATCATTCACTGTTTTGTTAACATTTGAAATGGTATAATTGGAAGTACATAGTAAGGAAGTCAATATTCTGGCATAGTAACACTTATTCAAGGAGAAAAAAAAACTCAAGAGATTCATTGAAAACCACAGTCACATCAGAGTCCTGCTACTCACAAAATATCAGGTGTATGCAATCTGAGTGCAACCCAGCTAAAACAGAATTTCACTCTGTTAACATACCTCACAAATACCCATGAATATTTTTATTTCACAACATCTCAAACTGATATTGTCTATCACTTAAACCATGGAAAGTTCTATCCACTCCACTGTGGACCATAACCAAGCATGCATAACATAGCAGAGTCAGATATACAATTGCTCTGTTAGTAAACAGTGAAAAGGCATATATCACCGTACTGAACAGGTAGGTCTAGTCTGCTCTGCCAGAATTAAATTGCAACATAATAAGATAAATTATCACAGCACACTGCAGAAATGGAAGCAGTATCATTGCACAATTCAGCAGTGTACATTGTGATAATATATTATATTTGGTCAATAGTTCTGCTTGTTTAATTAATTAATTAATTCATTCATTCATTCATTCATTTTCATCTTTTATCTGGGTGAATGAAGTGGTCCTTGGACCCTTTTCAGCCACAGCCTGTGGCAAAAAGCATATACAAGAAAGGTCAAACAAACATTCATGTATAAATACTATGCATTGTCTACAAAGCAAGACTTACTTATGCCTGTCATGATTTGGTCATAATTCTGAAAGCCCAAATGATCAAGCTTGAAGCCAGGAGTCAATAAATCCCAGTGAACTCATACCAAAATATTGTTTATTGAGATTATACCACAGTGGTACTATTATAAATGAGTTAATTAAGCTTTTTAGCATTATCACTAATTATTTTATGTGTGTGTTTTTTTCATTGTGTTTTGCTGAATGAGGGAATAGTCCTTTTTGTTTTCCACGAAAAATCATCATTCAGTCTTTTCAAAAATATTGCTGGACCACAGATGATCAACAGCAAGTTTCTGTAAAGCCTATCCATAAAGATCAAAATAAACCATTTTATAGATGGTCACGGCCCTTGCACCCCCATATGGAGGGTAAGCCCCCACACCCCCAAACTTTTATATACAGTTTATATGTTTTTACTAGAAAAACTCCCCATAAATGCTCAGCGTTGTCTTACACAAAAAATCTTGTGTGCCCAAAATTCAAACCCATCAGTCTGCAAGCAACAGGTGATTTCAGGAAACTGTTTTCAGGCAGTTGAAACTTGATTAGTTGCTGCTTGATCACCTATAGGGAAGCTGTAGTATGTGTGAATATCGTGAATGACATAATAAAGCATATTCATAATAGCTAAGGTTCTTTATATTATTTAATAATGCAGGTATATAATCTGAGTATCCTGAAAAAGGCAGTTTTAAATGCCTGAAATATATGTAGGTTGTCATGCTCAAACACACACGCACGCATGCACTGCACACACACACACACACACACACACACACACACACACACACACACACAGATTTTATAAATATATATATATATATATATATATATATACACCCCCCCCCACTCAAAGCACTATTTAATTTTAACTCCTTGAAAAACTTTTAAGTACATTGTTGTTCTAATTAATAAAATGGAATATCCATTTGGATATGATAAAAATGAGGTAAAAGTAAGAGATTTCTTAGTTTAAATTAACACTGCAGAGTTACATAATTCCACATATCAACAATATTTACCGCCCTTACAGCACTGACAGTATGAGTAAGGGTAAATGAAAAGTAGTTGCCACTAAACATGCCCAGGTTTGCATATGTTAAAAAAGTGCAGATTGCCAATGAGTTTGGATAATGAACATTATAGTTTTGTATACAGTTCACAGTCTTGTTTAGTTTGAAAATTTCCTAATTTTACTTTTAACTGTTACAAAAGTCTAAAGAGACAATTATTTTGTAAGTATGTAGTATGATACAAGGGTGAGATTACACTGCACTGGTACATACCCATGCAAGAATTGTTCTTTATGTAAATATCTAACTCAAAACCACCATGAGCAGTTGGGATGCAGAACTTATTTATGTTATGTTAAACGCTTTCATTCCAACCATGTATAGTGGATATAAAAAGTTAACACACCCCTGTTAAAATACCAGCTTTTTGTGATATAAAAAAATGAGACCACAATAAATCATTTCAAAACTTTTACCACCTTTAATGTGACCTATAACCTGTGCAATTCAATTGAAAGACAAACAAATCTGTTAGGAGAAAAAATATAGAAAATAAAAAACATACAATAAGCTGGTTGCATAAGTGAGCACACCCTTAAACTAATACTTTGTTGAAGCACATTTTGATTTAATTACAACATTGTCTTCTTGGGTACACACCTGGCATCAATTAAAGAGACTCTGATTAACTCCAAATAAAGTTCAGCTGTCCTAATAGGATTTTCCTGACATTTACTCAGTTGCCTGCTAAAGCAAAAGCCATGGTTCACAGAGAGCTTAAAAAGCATCAAAAGGATCTCATTGTTGAAAGGTATCATTCAGAAGGAGGATACAAAACATTTCCACAGCATTGGATATACCATGGAACACAGTGAAAACAGTCATCAAAAAGTGGAGAAAATTTTAGACAACAGTGACGTTGCAAAGAACTGAATGTCCCTCCAAAATTGATGAAAAGACAAGATGAAAACTGGTCAGGGAGACTGCCAAGAGACCTACAGCAACACTGAAGAGCTGCAGGAATTTCTGGCAAGTACTGGTTGTGTACTGCATGTGACAACTATCTCCCATATTCTCCATGTCTGGGCTGTGGGGTAGGGTTGCAAGATGAAAGCCTTTTCTTACACAGAAAAACATCCAGGCACAGCTAAAATTTGCAAAACATTACATCAAGTCTCCCAAAAGCATGTGGGAAAATGTGTTATGGTCTGATGAGACCAAGGTTGAACTTTCTGGCCACAATTCCAAAAGGTACTTTTGACGCAAAAATAATACTTTGCATCACCAAAAGAACACCATCCCCACGGTGAAGCATGGTGGTGGTAGTATCATACTTTGGGGTTGCTTTTATTCAGCTGGAACTGGGGCTTTAGTCAAGGTGGAGGAAATTATGAACAGTTCCAAATACCACTCACATTTGGCCCAAAACCTTCAGGCATCTGCTAGAAAGCTGAAGAGGAATTTTACTTTTCAACATGACAATGACCTCAAGCATGCATCCAAATCAACAAAAGAATGGCTTCACCAGAAGAAAATTAAAGTTGTGGAATGGCGCAGCCAGAGCCCAGACCTAAATCCAATAGAAAATCTGTGGAGTGATCTGAAGAGGGATGTGCACAAGAGATGCCCTCACAATCTGACAGATTTGGAGCACTTTTGCAAGGAAGAGTGGGCAAATATTGCCAAGTCAAGATGTGCCATGCTGATAGACTCCTACCCAAGAAGGCTGAATGCTGTAATTAAATCAAAAGGTGCTTCAACAAAGTATTAGTTTAAGTGTGTGCACACTTATACAACCAGCTTATTGTACTTTTTTATTTTTTATATTTTTCCCCTAACAGATTTGTTTGTTTTTCAATTGAATTGTACAGGTTATAGGTCACATTAAAAGTGGGAAAAGTTTTGAAATTATTTATTGTGGTCTCATTTTTTTATATCACAAAAACCTGGCATTTTAACAGGGGTGTGTAAACTTTTTATGTCCACTGTATAGGAATGTCATCAGAAATTTATGTAAATATATAACTGAAGTCACTTCTTTTCTGTATCCTGTCACTGTGAAGTCATATTATTTTAGATATTATGCAGATTGCACAACTATAAATTTAGTGTAATTAGCCATATATACTCAATATTCAGTATGTTATGTTAGGGTAACTGACAGTTTAATGAGCACATCTATGAGCACATTAATAATATCCAGAAATTAAATACTTATAATGCACTCAAAAGACAAGTTATAGCCACCAATATGGAACATGGCTTTAATATTTTTTGCTCAGCAAATTCTCCATAGGAGTGTTAGAGGTGGTGATATTAGTAATTCCATTGCCTTATTAGAGTATAGGGTGATTACTGAATTTAATTCCATGTAGAGACTGGGATTTAATGACAGTTATTCTCTGAAACCTATTTTAAATTCTATAAGTTTAAAACAGGAAACTCTGTTAAGTGTTGGATATTTTACATGTGATTCTATTCATTTATTCTGTTTTGTTTATAAATGTAGTGGCATATGGCTTATTTAAATGTACTCATTGGTGGGTATGTTGAATAATCTGATGAACATTCTATCTGAAAGTGCTAGTTTATGCTGACTTGCAGTGTTTATAGTATATAAACTTTGTTACATAAATCCATTCTTGCTGTGGTGAAACACGCATTTTTTTATTATTGCTAATATCAATAAGCATCCAAATCTATCTTCATTTTAGTTCCTCCATCGGCAGTCTTTCAGAAGATAAAACAGATTATATTGCACATTTAGTACTACAGGCCATACAGTATTGTCAGTGAATTAACAAAACACATGTTTTTTTGTACTCATTATTGCTTTTTGTAGACACTGTTCTTGATTTTATCCAAAATGTTAAAAATACCAAGGAGTTAAGAGTGGCTACATCAAAAATAAATTTATTATAGTTTTGCATTTCTTAGACCATGTGAAAATGTGCATCTTGGAACGTTGAATTATTCATCCATTCAAGATCTCCATAGAAGGAAACTCCTTTTGCACTTACTCTATAATTCTGTAATGTTATTAGCACATTATTTGTTCTGGTAGCAGTATATCTTAATTTTGGGGTGGAGTTTAGGATTAAAGATAATGGATTATTGGTTGTAACACTACTTGCTTAATTATAGTTCTATAATGTCTCAGCAGACTAATCTGCAAAAGATTTCCTCAAATGGAAATTCCTGCATAACAAAAGTACTTAAATACAACCTGTACAAGTTCAAGAAAAATTTCAGACTGTAAGTTTGCATTGAACTTTTTGGAGCTAACATGGACCTGAATTTTTATGTTTTTTTCTAGTTAACTTGTACAAGCTGTCATTGTTGTTATTCAGCTACCCTGTGGTCCAGTTGCCTGTTTATTTTTTTTATTATTATTTTTTGGTTACTCATTGAAGCACTTACTAAAAATAAATTTTATTAAAAAACGAGTGCTGTTGCCACATGCAAGCAGCATTACCATATCTAAACCCCACAAGATGGACTTAATTGCTAAAAAATTCAAATTCAAGTTGTAGACTTAATATGTAACCTCTCCATAAAGAGCGTTTAATTCTCCTGCAATAAAGCAGTGGGTACTATGGAAGGAAATATCCTTTATACTTTCTTCATAAATAAATTATAAACTAAATAAGAAAACTGACATTATGCAGCACACCTATTGGTTGTTATATGACTCAACTGGCTTTCAACTGGGACTTTCTATGCCTGCAGAAGAACTTGCATTCACTGTATTTCCATAACTGCTATTACCTGAAATTTCCTTTATAAGGTATATAGGAATGTTACAGATAACAAATCAGAGTACTATAACATATTCTGTAAATCTTAAAATGTTTACAAACTGAATTTAACATATTACTTAGCTATAATCTGCATCCGCGGTGGTACAGCGGTAGCGTTGTTACCTCACAGCAAGAGGTTCTCCTGTTTGATTCTCGGCTGGAGTGCCTTCTGTGTGGATTCTGCATGTCCTCCCCACTGTCGAGTGGCCTCCGAAAGACATGCGTGAATGGGTGTGCCTTCGCGGAAGGTTGGGTGTCGGGCTGGCAACTCGGCACCATAAAAATCGACTGCCAATCATTAGCGGACCGGAGTTCCGCTGTGGCGACCCCTAACCGGGAAAAGTCGAAAAGACAAACAACAACTTCACTACAATCTCCTTTACAAATAATTACAAAACTACTTTACAGACCACAGTAACTTAACTATAACAGAATGCTAACACATTTTCTGTTTATATACTAAAGATGTACATCATTTTACAAATCCATATCACAAAACATAGGATAAAACCCTAAATTTGATTATATGCTGTGAAACTATGACAGTGGGATGCAACAATTTCATGTGTACATTAGAAACATTAATGCAATCCTAAGTCTAAATCTAATGTTACTGCATATTTGAATGCTATTTTAACTGTTTTACATTTACTTTAGCCCTGAATGTCACACTCTGAGAATTCAAGAGGCATTTGGTAAAAAAATGCAGAAAAATGTTTTTTTTGGAAAACATAAAATCCCTTGAGCCACCTGCTGGCATGTGGAGCACCATCGTCTGATACAAACATATGGGACATCCATTCCTTGAGAATACAACTGTAAGAAGATTGATTACAGCTCAATTTGTAGTATCAGTTAACATAATATCTTTGGGAAACTTTTTGAACAGCAGTTACACAAGATCAGATAGACTTTTTTTTTTAAATTGACACACATTTGTCCCATTCATACTTTGTTGTCTATATGCAAGTGATTAAAACAACTTGGATTACTGCTGTACTATATTTTCTACTCAATATAGTTTTAAACATCTTGCTGTATCCATATAAATATTGTTAATCAAAGGAGCACATCACAGCCATTTTCTTTATATTTGACTATAAGTCAGACTCATATTTTACTAACATTGTTTTTCCATAATTGATTTGGCAATACTATTTTGCCAGCTTTAAATGTGAATCTTTTTTTTAACTGCTCTATTATTTAAATAGAAATTAAAGTTGAATTTTTCCTCATAGCAGTCTTCTTTTTTGGCAACCTGTCATAAAAGCATATTTAAACTTTTACATTTCTAAATCATCATCATCATCATCACTGCATTTCTGAAGGCAATTAAAGTGATTTGCCAGGGTTCTAAAATGTACCTTAACACTACAACATGCATTGTATAAACTCCCAATCAGCTGTTTCCCATCAGGAAATGTTTTTGGCATCTCAATTTTATATAAAATTAATTTTAAAATAGGCAGTTTCCTTGCACTGATGTAACTCAGGAAAACCAAGGAACTTTAGCCTCATTGACATATGCACAGGAAAACCCTATGTTGTGTCTATAGACTTTAATGGGTGCACCATTGCACATCCATAAATGTGCTCCATTAAAGTCTATGGATATAGCTAAAATTTTGGTGGCATGGTTTAATAAAAAGGTTGCAAAGCTTTTTATTAAAAAACAGCCCAAAAAAGTAAAGAAGTGCAAGCAGTAAAATATATTGCAGCACTTGACTCATCAAACGATTGTCTGACAAGAATTATTTAAAGAGTGAACCGGAGATTTTTTAATGTATTGAAAAAGAGTTTTATGCTCGAAAGCTTTACTAAGTTTTCTTATTTTATCCAGTTATAAATTATAGTATAGACGCTTGTGCCTTGGTTTGTTTGTTTTGTATATAGAAACATTGTCAAATCACATTAAGCTTCTTTACTGCCACAAACAACTGCAGTATTATCAAATTAACTTCCAGTTTGTTACCAAGAAGATCTTCTTGCTACCCTGGTAAATATGAACAAGCCAGCATACCTGCTTATGCAATCCTTTATGAGCTTATAACTCACACTCAGATTGTATTTCTGTAAGTATGATGGCATTCTTTGCTGTCTGCATGATGCATTTTGCAACAATGTTTTGAATAGGATCTGTTAGGGTTTAAAATCAATGGCTTCTTACACTTCTCTTTAATACATATATAGTGATGAGGCCTGCCACAACAATATAATATGGCTAGCGACTTTTTTCTATACATGTGTATATTTTCTGGCACACTGGAAAGATTCTTTGAAATGTAGCCACTTGGTCCATCTTCTTGTAAAATCACTGCACTATTTTATTTTTTGAATGTCATTTTAATGTGCTGCGCTTATTTACTTCATATTGCCATTAGTGGTATGAGCATCCTTGCTTTTCACTCCAGTATTATGCCACATGTTAAATAATTGTCACAGAAGGGTAGGCAATCATTTTGGACAAATACCAATACCGGAGTACCTCAGCTTTTAGTCTTAGGATAGTACCAATACAGGAATACCTCAGTGTTCAGTCTTAGGACTAGTGTTGTACAATGTGTTTTTTTTTCAAATTTTCTTTTGTCTTCTAAGTTTTGAATACATACATAGGCTGATAATTGCAAAGCTGAAGTGGAAATAAAAAAATCAGTCTGCTGTCGAATAATTAAATGTTTACTTAAAAGAAGCATAAGACTGGGCCGATAAAATTGTTCTGAAGTTTAATACATTAAAAAGTAAGGTGGTATTAATATGGATTAAGAATAACATCCAAACTATTATGGGTAGGACAAAGTTGGAAATAGTTAAGCATATGTTAAAGATATAGGGATAGTTATACAAATAGAATTTTCATTTAAGTATCTCATAAAACTAAATTTCCAAAATTGGCATTCCTACAACTCCATTGACACAGCTGTAGTTTGATGAAAATATTTAACTCAAAAAAGAAGTCACTGTAGTTCCACACATTTTCCATAAAAGTTCCATAAAATTGCATATATTGTTTACACAACAATCAGACAAATGTTACCATGTATTTAAAATCTCAAAAACAAAAATAAAAAATAGACATACAGAAGGAGGTATAATAATGAACAAACTGATTGCATCAATAGTGATTAAATAGTATACCTCTTCATAAATTACACAAGTCAAAATATGTAAAAAAAATACCAGGAGTCCTTTACAATGTGTCCTTTAGATGAAAAAAATATATATTTTTTTGTTTTCTGTCAATGTAAAAAGCAAAACGTTCCATACTGGAATCTCCTGCTACCACAATAGGCCTTATTGGTGGGTCATGTAAGTCTTTAGGAATTTTGAGAATGTAACAAAAGCAGGTGTATAGGGCTTAACAAATAAAAAAAAAATCATGGACCTCCTGCGTGATGGTCCCTTGTGTCAATGCATAAAACAAAAAGCACTCCACCTTTGAGTATGCTATAAACACCCTATTTCTAGAAACACTCTAATATGCCAAGTCGTTGTATAATATCAATTGCATTTTTGTAGAATAATCCACCAAATCCATAAGAACAACCTCCCCACCTTTGTCTGGCTTTATAAGCCTTATATTACTATTCTTAGAGAGTTCAAATAATAATTTCCTCTCACCAGAGGATAAGTTATGTTAAAAGCCAGATTCTCCACCAAATAAATGTCTAAAGTTATCTTTACAAATTCTTTCAAAGATGGAGTGTTTTTTTAATACTCTTCTTTTTCATTACTGACCCACCTGTCCAGAATTATTCTCATTACCAAACAGCAAATGGAAATGTAAGTTTAAGTTCAATTAACAGATTTGAAATATCACTCATATATGGATATAAAAAACCCTTTTCAAAAAATGTATGGCAGTCATCACTAATAAACTAATAAAATTATAAATGCCAAAATCTGTAAAGCTATTACCTCTGTTGGGTGTGACTTGAGGTTATGTCTCCCTTCTTGACCTCAACCTCTACCATGATATTCCCTGTACAGTCCAAAACACTGAAATCTTGTACATTCCGTTGTTGCTGATGACTTTTCTCCAGTGTTTGGACTGTTGCAATGTTCAAAAATGATTTATGTCTATCTTGTATCTCAGAATATACATCTGAAGGCTGTTCTCATTGGAATTAACTTTTCTGTGTTTAGGATGCTATGGAATAGGATATACCCACTTTTTTCTCTGTAATCCAATTGGTCTCTAATTAAATTTACTTTCCTTCCTCTCCAGAATAGTAGTAGATTTCTTTTCTGCCTTAGTGAAAACATCAGCATAATATTTTTTTGTGAGAAGGAAAAATCAAATCAGACATTATACTGTCATTTAGAGACTTAATTTTCTTATTAAGCTGATAAAATTTTCTCTCATTGTCCTTTAATAGCTGTATCAGTTTGCAGCCTGGGTGGTTCATAGGTGTGTACTAAGCTAATGGCCCTGGAGCCTTTACAAGCCTAGCCCATAGGATTAACCTGGCATCGTGCCACCCAACCTCAGTTCCCAGTGCTTCTGTTGAGTAAAACCACTGGAGTGATCCATGGGGTGAATTTTCTATTTCCCATCCACTCATCAAGATTTCTGTTGAAGAGGGCCAGTGAGGTGCTTTGCTTGACATGTATGTGAAGTCTATTCCATAGCATGGGCAGTCGCCTGGTTATGAACCTGTCCCTCCAGCATGTTCTGTTGATTGTGATAATGAGGTTGAGGTCTCTGAAGCATGTGGTGTGAAGGGATTGGGATTTCTTTAGATGTAGTATTTCTAACAGAGCTGGGTCAGACATGACTTTGTAAGTCAAGCAGAGATCGCCTCTAAGTAGATAATACGAGACAGAGAATAGTTGGAGTTTTTTGAGTTTGTCCATATAGGACAAATGTTTAAGGCCTAGGATCCTCTTTGTGAGGTACTTTTGCGGCCTTTCCAGTTGTTGCAGGTGTTTAGTGAGGTACATGCCATATGGGGCACTGTGCTCAATGATTGGCCTAATCATGGAAGAGTAGATGGAGACAATGACCTCTTTCTTCATGGATGCAAAACCCTTAATAATGAGATGTGCCACATAGAAGGACATTCTGATCACAGTGGCAGTGTGGTGGTCAAAAGAGAGGTTGCTGTCAACCTATGTTCTCAGACCTCTTATAACGCCTTCGGTGTTCAGTGGACTACCATCGATGTGGTAATTCATGGGAACCCGGTTTTTCCCAAAGGGGATGACAACACATTTTTTGGCATTGAGCTTAAGGCCATGATTCTGACACCAGTAGTTGGTCTCAGTGAGGCCTTTTTATAGGATGTCAACATCACTTGGGGAGTTAATAATAGCTCACAACTTGCAATCATCTGTGAACTTTGTCAGCCAGAGTCCCTTTGTGTTGGCCTGGACTTCAGAGAAGTCGATACCAAACAGGAGAGGACTCAGGACTGAATTCTGTAGGACTCCACTCGTGACTGGTCGGCAGTCTAACTTGGAGTCAGCTACTTTCACACTGTGGGTTCTATCTGTGAGCCAGTTTGCAACCCACATAGTGATATAGGGGTTGATGCCTAGCTTAGTGAGTTTTTCTATGATTCCTGAGTGGGGAATGGTATCAGAGGCCTTGGCCAGATTAAGGTAAGCTGTATGAACCACCTTGCCTTCATCCACAGCTCTGGTGACTGACTCAAAGAAGTTGACCAAGTTGAGCAGGCATGATCTACCCTTCACAAAACCAAACTGTGTGGGGTCCAGAGTTTGGAGATTCCCTATATCTTTGTTTATTAGGTCCTTGATAATGCATTTGATAGCTTTGCATATCAGACTCATCAGGCTAATGGGGCAATAGTTCCCAGGGTCTGTAGTCGCTCTTCCTTTGTGGAGAGGGATGACTGCAGCAGTGTACCATTCAGTAGACACAAAGCCTGAGGTGAGGCTGTGATTGAACAGGGCACACAGGTGAGGTGCCAGTTCATTCTGTAGTTCATGTAGAACACAGCCAGGGATATTTTCAGGTCCGAAAGAAGCTGTATTCTTGGCCTTGGACAGTGCTGTTTTAATCTATGCAGCAGTAATACTGGGTCCCTGGCAATCTACTGGTATTGTGATTGGTCCTTGGAGGGGGAGGGGTAAAGTTGGTACTGAATCTGTCGGCCAGTATATTGGCAATATCTGTTGGCTCAGTATAGGAGGTACCATTGTGCAGTAGCTCAGAGCAAATCTGGGTATTGCCATGAAGATTCTTTACATAACTATAGAAGGCCTTGTGGTTGTCTTTACTATCTGCTGCAATTCTGTTTTCATAGCTAACTTTAGAGGATTTGATGAGTGATCTCAACTTTTTGTTGAGGCTGATAAGGGAGTTTTTCCAGTCTTGGGACTTCACCTTATTCTGCATCAGTTTCCTCTTTCTGTTGTAGAGTTTGTTTATAGCAGGGGACCACCAGATTGGCTTCCTTTTTTGGAGGAGACCATCTTGGTTCTATTGGATATGGCAAGATCCATGCATTTGTGTATGTGTTTGTACAGTGCACTGATGTATGATTTGGTGGTCGTACAACTATTCTCCATTTGCATGGGTGCCGTGAAGTTAGCCACCTCTGTTTTTAGCCAGACAGTTCCAATAATATGGAATGTAAAACAGAATTAAGTTCCAACCCAAAACTTCCATCTACCTAACCTTGCCAATAATAAACTTCCACAAACTGTAGATAAGCTGTTAAATTCTAAATCCATCCATCCTCAATCCCTTTTTCCCATTTTGCACATGGGGTCAGGTTGTCAGTTCAACATTGATAATCATCTCAAGTCGAGGTTTATACTGTTGGGTGGCTAGTTCTGCCAAGGCTGTTCAATTCTAAATAACATTTTGAAATATTTGTAATGCAAAATTAGTCTTAACATAACCTTATAAATAGCACAGATTCACAATAATTCATTGTGAAATAGTGAACACAATATAATATTTTGTCCATCCTAAATACCAACTGTATATGGAATGCTTTCAGCAACATTATTTAAAGAACTCTTTCCTCATTAAGGTTATAATTACAACACAACATACACATCAAAGCTGGTTATCATTTGCCAGCAAAAATAGCTCACACTCTCACTGCACAATTTCAGCACCAGTTGTCCACTAGTGAGACTCTATTACACTAATCTGTAGCTTAATTCCTGGGGAGCTAAACTTCCATTCACAAAGTATAGTCAAAATGCGGTAATGCACATGATTTCTGTTGCTTAGTCTTCTGTTCACTACAATACAGCATAATTAAATGTTTTCCAGCAAGTCCATGTCACTCAAGTGACCAGACAACACATCTCAGCATCACATACTTACAGATGTACAAGTGACAAATGCCTCATTTCCTGATGTACATGTGACAGATGCGTCTGGTTCCTGCATCCATTCTTCTTCCAATTTAGTAATGCCCACATATTCATTCATAGGTTCATAGGTAGGTACTAGGCTATCTGACCGAGGGCATTTATAAGCCTAGCCAGAGTGTGTCAGCTTTCGCCGCCCCATTGACTAATTAACTGAGCCTCTGTCAAGAAGAGCCAATGAAGTGATCCCAGGGGTGTATTTTCTGTTACCCATCCACTCGTCAAGGTTTCTCTTGAAGAGTGTTAGTGAGGGCCTCTGCCTAATGTAGTTAGGAATTTTGTTCCAAAGTATGGGGAGTCTCTGTGACAGGAATCTATCCCTCCAGCATGTTCTATTTATTGTTGTGGCGAGGTTTAGCTCACTAGAGCGAGTGGCTCGCAGTGACTTGGATTTCTTTAGGTGGAGCATGTCCATCAATTCTGAGTTGGACATGGCTTTATAAGTTAGGCAGAGATCACCTCTGAGTAAGTGATAACCCACTGAGTACAGCCGTAGTTTTTCCAGTCAGGCTGCATAGGACATATGTTTGAGGCCAGTGATCCTCTTGGTGAGGTACTTTTGTGGTCTTTCCAGCTGTTGGAAGTGTCTTGTGAGGTACATCCCAAATGGGGCATTGTACTCTATGATGTGTCTGATGAGTGACGAGTAGAGGGTTAGCATCACTGAAAATGATAACTTGTATTTTAACTTGCTTAACTGATGCTCATTTATAAAAGCAAAAAAAATGCATCCACTCTTGCACACCAGTCTTCAAAATAATCATGATCCATGAGGACAAGTCTACCATCAACTATGTTCCCTCTGACTCTCTCATGCAAGTTTTTGCTGCATTCCCTTCCATCAAGTGTATAAGCTAGCAATGTCTTGCATTAAATCCTAGTTGTCACCTATTTGACTACACAGCAAATGACACTAGGCCTTTCTGGAGATGGCTCCTCACACCTGTAACAACTGTATGCTGCAGTAATATTTGATATAGGTTCAAGTTCAGGTTTATTAAAGTGCTTTAATTCAAAATTTTATACAAAACTGAGAGTAAATCAATATAATAACTAAATAATGGAGTATTGAGAACTGAAATGCTATCACAATGCCATCAACGAGAACTTAAAGACATGTAATGAATAACAAAAGTGTATGCGGTTGATAAATAACCTAATAATTTTATATTGGCCAACAAATATGACATAAAACAGTCCAAATATCATAATTTGATAAAATACAGTGCCATGCTTCAGGCCCATAAGCCACCATATTACAAGACGTGAATGTTGCTTATTCCTTGAAGCACAACTATAAAAGTGTCAAAGCAATTGATCTGCCAGGAAATAGTCAAATAGCCAATCCATTAGGAGAATTCAAGAACAGTTCACAGGTTATAAATATTCTGTTATGTGAAGTTTTGAAACTGGACTTCTAGTTACAATAGTTGAAGCCATAGTGTAGTCCTGCACTGTGTCTAAGCTGGCAAAGACTGAACAAATATTAAACTATTGTTCCAGCTCTTAAAATGAAAAAGTCTTCAACTCCACAATGACACAACAGATGATATGAACAGCGCCAGCATGGCAAGCCTTGTATTCCAGGTAGGCCAGCTCAATAGTCCTGCCAGAAAAAAAAAACAGAACTCTAAAAACAACAGTTCTGCCCAAAAATGGACGGAAACAGACAGTCATGACACTACTGTGTAGTAAAAAGTATAATAAAGTAGCAGGTATCCAATCCTGAGGAAGCAGGAGTCCAATAACCTGGAAGAAATAGTTTGATTAACTAATGATTGATGGAATTCTTCACCAAATTCAAAAATATAGAAAGCAATTTACGAAACACAGGAGCATCTGATAAACCATACTACAATATAACAGATAATAGCAACAGCATAGTGAATATTTTGTAGTCACAGCTCAGTTAGAAAACACTCTGGTATTAAGTAAAAGCAGTATGAAGCTTATTTAGACCTCACATCAGAAATAATAAAAGCAGTCTCAGAAAACTGAGTGCAGGTTTTGGTAAAACATTAATAGTATTAAGAATGTCTGTAGTCTGTCTTAAGTAGCTCTCTGTTGCCATCTTGAATGAAAGAGTACGCCTAGGCTTCTTAAGATCCTTAAAGATCAATAGCTTAGTAAGTACTTATGAACCTATTAGTAAACAGACTGATCTTGCTTGCTAATCAAAGTGTGATACCCGATATAAATATGCTGCAAATAGCCAGTAGCATGCCTGAACCTACTGGTTCTCAAATAAATAATTACTTATTGCTTGGCAGATGACACACACACACACACACACACACACACACACACACACACACACACACACACGCTCTCTCTCAAATTGTCAAACTCTTGTCACAATTGTTTCCTACATACAATGCCATTATGAACCTCCTACATACAATGCCATTATGAACCTCACCCCATACCCTTTAATTTCACTTGTAAGGTACAGCGTCGAAAGCAGTACTCACACTCTGATGCATCACATTTACAGGGTTCCTCTTGTCCTCTGCACTGGTACATTTACGCCTACAGAAATGCACCTGACCACCACTAAGATAACTCCACTATCCTGCCTCACAACCTCTTTTCCTTTAGATTCTCTAAGACAGATGTTAGAATTTCTGGCTGTAGAATCAAGACTCCTTCTGTCTTTCTGAGCATGAGCTAAAGTTCCCAACCTCCACTCCTTTGACACTACTCCAGTGTCTTAAAATGAAAGTATAGTTCTACTTATGGTTGACTAACCACTATGGGCATCTCTTCATCAACCAGAGACACAGCTTGGGTGGACTATTTATTTCCTCTAAGTTCTCCAGATTTCTTCTCTACTTCCTTTCTTGTCAGTTTCTCCTTGATCTATTTGTCCCCTTACCTTCCCATGTTGGTATTTTAACCTTCTTCTGTTTAAAAACAGTTGTCAAGATCTCATTCAATATTTCATCTGATTATAACATTTTCAAGCTTCTTCCCATCCTTTCCAGTAAGGCTATGTGTAATGGTTCTTCCTCCATTTTCTGTTTATCTGGCCAATTATGTTTCATCCTTCCCTCATCGCTAGGCCATTTCCATTTCTAACAGCACTTTGTTTTGCCAGCTTGGATTGGGTAGATTGGATTTTTATCTATCTATCTATCTATCTATCTATCTATCTATCTATCTATCTATCTATCTATCTTTGTGGTATCATCACTGATTTTTTTTCTGTCCATTTACCTATTTTTCCTCCTGTAAACTGTTTTTAGTTTTGTTTAATAATTGTTTACTAAATTTTTCTTTTCTTTCTTTTGGATGGCTCTTCCCTCTGATATGGGACCAAATTCCCTCAATGTTTCTCTTTCCCATACTTCATCCTTTTTCTGATACAAGACCCCAACCCATGTATATCTCCCTTCCCACATTTCTTTCCTTCTATGATATGAGACCCCATCCCCTTCCTTACCCCATTCTTGATGCAGCTCCAAAGCTGTTCCATGTCCTCAGTCCTGGCCACCCTACTGAATTAGTTTCCACTGCTCTTCCTTCTATGATTGAAATACACATGCCTGTAGTCCATATCCTTGTTCTTATGACATACTCCAGTACAACTCCAGGGACAGACACTATATAGTGAAATGATCACTTCTCACAAGTAGTACTTAACTCTTCCTGACACCTCAGCTTCATTTATTACAACTAGATCAAGGATATCCTCCTACATTGTTTCTGATTCATATTGTATACCATAGAAAGCCTTCCATGAAAGCTTTTTCTAGTTCTTCTTCCTGTTTAACCCTAGAAGTGGACACCTTCAACCACATGGCTGCAAACCCAAAGGGTCCAATGACTATGGTTCCTTTCACCTTTGCCCTTTTACTAATCTAGTTTTTAAGAACATCATAGTCTTTTCCTATATTTGGAGATTTGTGTACTGTTGTCACCAGTCAGGGGAATGTCTACTTCTCCTCAACATATCATTTTTCTAACTAAATCAATGGCTAACCAAATAAAACTATATGTAGCCTTAGAGACAAATCCTGGAAAACAGTTCCATCTCTGGAACACTGTATGGATTTCACCCAACTTACATATCTCATAAAAAACACTATTTTGACACAAAGCCAAGCTATGTAAAGACTCCCAATCTACCCCCAACTAAACCAGAAAAAAAAATCTTGTGTTTGACTGACAAAATAATCAGGACATGGTTAAAATAATAACACAACATGTAATTGAACAATTTCGACAACCTCTGTCTCACTCTCTCCCCAAAATATTCTAGAAGAATCCATAACACTCCCCACTATCATGGCTCTCAGCTCCAGCACATATAAAACACAGCCCTCTCTTTCTCTAGACTCAGTAATACCACCATTTTACTTTATAATAAAATTGAGCACAAAAATATAACCACTGAGTTAAGCAGAATGCAATACAAAGCCCTAACAGAGGGCTGATGGTCTCTCTCTCTTTTTGTTTTCCCTTTACTAAAAGTAGCACATCTAACCTCTCACCCACCTGTTTAATATCTGCCTAATTAACTGTGTTGTGCTACCTCAGTAGAAAACAGCCATTGTCAGGCCTATTCTAAAATCATCCAAATCATTCCAGGCAAAAGATTCCCATCCAATCTCAATTCTCCGTATCCTTGGCCAAATATTTGAAAAGCTGATCAGTATCCCACAGAGTATCTTAAGGTACACAAAATTCTTTCTGCCAACAACATGGATTCAGGTGTGGAAATAGTACTATTATTGATTTATACACCTTTACAGATGACATATTTAACAATATGAGCAAAGGTAAAACTAACATGTAGCTCAATCTGTAGACCTAATTAAAACCTTTGACACAGTGGACTAATAACTACAAATAAACTCTTTCCTCTGTAGGAATTAACCCTGCAGCAGTGAAAAGGTTTGAATCCTTCCTTTCTAACACGTTATTTAAAGTGCAACTCAGACCCCCCCCCCCCCACACACACACACACACACACACACACACACACACACACACACACACAGACACCTCCTCCCTTGCACTAATCCCCACAGGATTACCATAAGGCTCATTTCTATCACCTATGTTCCTCTCTCTATTTATTAATAAATGTCCCATAGACCTTCCACAGTTGGATATTACTCTATGCAGGTGATATGATCATACACAGATCCAACCAGTCTCACTCAGTGATCAAAAGTCAGAGGCAAACAAACTTGTAAAACACCTTAACTGGCTATCTACCCTCAGACTAATTCTAAATACAAAGAAACCAAAAAATGTGCTCTTTGGACCTAAACAGTTTGGTTCATAGGTTCATAGCTAAGTAATAGGCAATCAGTCTGCAGACCAATGCAAGCATTGCCAATAACCTTGAATATTGAAATGATCCCTTCATTTTGTGATAGAAATATATCATGCCAGTATGTCTTACATATCTGTCGATGAAGGTTTTAGCTCCTTTAACCAGGAATTTGAAGAATCATTTCTTCTGTAAAGGAACAGGAGGTCAATGAGGGTTAGATCTTTCATGGTTCAAAAAGCTACTTACAGATCCCCATGGAGAGAACTATACAATACTGAATAGAAAGACAGGCCTGCCAGTCTGTCCTGATAACTAAGATTTTTGAGGCCACTGATCTGTTTAGTTACATATGTCTGAGGTCTCTCAAGTTCAATGATTTGTTCAGACAAATATATTACAAAAGGGGGATTATATTCAATAATGGGTCTAATGAGATATGCATAAAGGGGAATTAAAACTTCTTTGGATCTAGTGGAGTCATCTTTGTAAATTAGATGAGACAGATAGAAGGCTTTCCAAATTATAGTGGAGACATGATGGTCAAATTATAAGGAACTATCAATGAGAGTGACTAGGTCCCTTACGAGAGTGTCCAGTTGGGGGGGAGATGCATCACCTGTATGGTATGTGAAAATGTTTTGTTTAACAAAATGAACTACACAACATTTTTCACATCTGATTTCAGACCTCTTCCCTGTTTCTTGAACTAATCATTAACATGGTCTAACCCGTGTAGAAGATCATGTAAAAACACTTTATTTATAATCGTCTAAAAACTTAGATAACTGTAGGCTAGGACTGTTGGCCTGAATGTCTGAGAAAATAGATGCTATATAGGTTCTGTCATATAATCAGTTAACTATCCACTGTATACCAAAAGGATTCATATTCAGATTTACATGTCTGCAATAATGACTGTATGCAGAATAGTGTCAAAGGTCTTAGTCAGGTCTAGATGCACTGTATGTACTGCAAGACTGCTGTTCACTGCTTTGGTGGCATTTTTAAAGAAATTAATAGTGTCAGAACCTTCATTTGAAGAAGTTGAATTAATGAGAGTCAAATTTTAAGAGATTTTGTGTCCAGATTAATGACGTCTGAGATAATGCATTCCATAGTTTACATATGAGGCTAATGAGACTAATGGGTCTATTGTTACCAGGATCCATTGTTTGGCCACCTTTATGTAATGGCATTACAGTGGCTGGTTTCCACGCTTCAGGAATGTAACCAGTGGAAAGGCTTAGTTTAATGAGGTAAGGTAGGGTGCATATAGGCCATGCCTGGTACCTTTATTCAGGCAGACATATTAATATATTATCCATGGGCTCTGATAATGGTTTTTGAGAGTACTGAGATGACTTGTTCCATAAAAATGTAAGGGGATGGCTTGAACTGAGGAAATTGTGGAATGCCTATAACTGTCAGGGGTGTACAATTTGCACTAAATTTTTCAGCTAAAATATTATCTATTTTATTTGAGTCAGAGTGGGCAATATTATTGTGAACATTTCCTGTATTACTTTTTAACTGCCTGACATAGATAAATAAAGGTCTGTAGGTATTTTTGGTTTTAGCAGCTAGTTTAAGTTCATACTCAGCTTTGAGCTTCCCAATGGTTCATTTAAGCTAATAGCTTAATGGTAGGTAAAATGAATCTTCTTATAAACATTATTTCTTTCTCTTGTTATATACTTTGTTTATGTGAATATTCCACCACTGGGGGTTGTTTTTAAATTTTCCATTGTATTTGGTAGAAATTTAAGAAGTGGCCATATTTGTGAGGACAAGCTCTGGGTATTGAAACCCCCTAATAGGATGGTTATTTATTTGCAAAATTGATAATAGTATTCATAATTTCATGAAAATGTTGGGCATGCTAGTCACTGCCACTATAGATGAGACAGTTTACAGATAGTTGAAGACCCTCAGTAGAAAGGTGTTGGGTTTAATGGAAATTCCAGCAAAGGCATTATTAGCTATCATTCTCAGAAGGTGACATAGAGACTGTTTTATGGCTAGTTATAAAATGGTACTTAGCCTTGTATAGAGTGATTGGGCATCTAGGAGATTGAATATGTGTTTTGTGAGTCTGTCATGAAGGTAGGATATTTTTACATATTATTTTCAATATGTTGAAGGGGTTAGTCCTACTAGGCTAATGGCAACTTTTCAGGGGGAGACCTGAGGTGACATTTATTATGAATAGGGGAAATGTGGCCAGGGAACGTCCCTTATTATTTTGAGGAGAGAGAGTGAAGCACTCTAGAGCTGCTACATGGTACTAGAGGGCTGCTACTACAGTTCGAGGGATCCCATGATGCAGAGAGTGCAGCAGGAGAAAACTTACTGAAGGAAGGAGTAGGAGATGATATAACTGTTACACAGCTGGAAGATGGAGGACTGGAAACACAAGTGCTGATAAATTTGATGAACCAAGCAGATCCAAGGGAAGGAAGGAGAAGACTAGAGATAGAGTGACGTGGTGAATATAGCATTATAGCAGGAAGAAACTGGTATTGGAAACACAAACAATTGAGAAGGGGAAAACAATGGATGTGTTCTCAGCTGGTGGAGTACCCAATTTTCAGGATTTACCTCTGCAACAGGGATTTTTGTTACAAGAAAGAAGTTATGCAAATGAAGCAAGGCAAAGAAGACTGGAAGAAGGAAATAAGAGAGGACAAACAGCTGCGGTTTATTGACAGCCACAGAGAAGACAACCAGATGTAAGAATAAAAGTAAAACTGAAGGCAGTGTGAACAGAGATCACAGCATGGATAGTATCATCTTGCCACTAGCATTTAACATTAAAGACTTAAGAACATTAATTCATTTGGGAGCTGAAAATGTTTGAGAAGTAACCCATGAAAGCTTTAACTTACTGGAAAAATGTAGAACTGAGACTGAAAAAAATGCAGTAGCACCAAGGAAAGACTATTTATTTTAGAGGTTGGGACTACAACTAAAAACAAACTAAATGTGCATTTTAGGACTTCAGATATGGATGAGCATAAGTTAAAGCTGTTTTGTTTTCTTTCACTATATAGTAAACTACAGTATAGTATAAAAATATGGGATGAAAGAAATGTATGGACTGGGAGTTTGGAAGTGTGGGTAACAGTGGATGTTAAGGATGGGAAAACAATGTATTTCAAATAAAATAATTGTGAATGGCAAGAGAGAATTTATTAGGTGCTGGGGTCAATCCAAAGCATGCTATTTCTGTGGGGATGAAATTTCTTAAATACAAGATTTTAAATAATGAAGTTGTGGGTAATGTAGGGAGAGGGGACAAGTAGCAAAAAAAAAAAAAACTATAAGCCTTTTTGTAGAAAATGTTTAGAATCTGGGCACTTCTGATTTGACAGTCTCATATTAGAAAAGAGTAGATTAAGAGGAATGTTCAGAATAAAGATGAAACGTAGAAAATATTACTACAAAAGATGTTGAAACAGAAGGTGGTATCGGGTAGGGGATACTGTAGAAAGGTTAAACAATGGAGAGGTAGTTAGAGAAGAAATCACAGTTCAAAGTGAGGTTATTAATATACAGGAAGAATAAACATCAAACTTAATTTTACAATTGTTATCTTTGATAACTAACTCAATCAGTTGTATTCTATGTCAGTCAAATAAAGATGTAAATTCATCATATAAACTATCATTACAGTCCAATCTATTATGGAATTTTTAAATCTGAAGACCTTGGGGAGTAAGAAAGCATTGTCTAAATAAAGTATTTTTCCTTTTAAAGGCTTATTTTCCAGTCCATTTCTATGCTTTTTAAGAACAGATCTCATATGCTAAGGGACTGTTGGGAATTTTCAGGGAGACTAACCTCAGAGTTAAATACCTCTCAAGTTGGACTTCTAAAAAAAGATGTGGTAGATTTATTTTCCTCCATTCCACTGAAAAAGGGCTTAAGTTCTTTCTAGGTAGTTTAGTTGGTTATGAATTTTTGTCTATAGAACAGATTAATTTAATTATGGAAATAACCTCTATAGTACTTGAAAACAATGTTTTGCATTTTGAAGGAGAGATTTTTAAACAGGTAAAAGGTATGGACATGGGTGCAGCTTGTGACCCCATATAATCTAATTTAGTCCTTTTAGCTTGGAAAAATTCTTATGCTTTTGATTCAGAATTTTATCAGCATATTAAATTATATTTGAGGTTTCTGGACAATATTTTTATTTTATGGGTAGGTCCAAAAACCTACATACCTAAATTCCTGGACTATTTAAATGGTACAACACCCTTTTTTTAGATTTACTTATTATTTTAATAAAAATGAAGGAGCTATTTGGATACAACTATTGAAACTGAAAACAACTGGAAACAATTGGAAAGGCCGCAGAAATACCTCAGAAAGAGGATTACTGGCCTCAAGCAGATGCCCTACGCAGACCGACTCAAAAAAACTCCAGCTTTACTCAGTCATATATCTCCTACTCAGAGGTGATCTCTGCCTAACATACAAAGCAATGTCAAACCCAGAGTTGTTGGACATGCTTCACTGAAAGAAATCCAAATCCCTCCAGGCTACATGCTCTAGGGACCTAGACCTTGTCACCACAATAAACAGAACATTCTGGAGGGATAGATTCCTGTCCCAGAGACTTCCCATACTCTGGAACAGACTACCCATCTATGTCAAACAGTCCTCCTCATTAAATCTTGATGATTGGATAGGTAATAAGAAATTCACCCCGGGTTCACTTCTGTGGTCCTGCTTGACAGGGGCACAGGAAAATAATTTTCTTGGGTAGCGAAAGCCAGGGTACCTTTTTGGCTAGGCTTTTATAGGCCCTAGGGCCAATAGCCTAGTACCTACCTATGAACTACTGAAGGAGGTTTTAGGTCTAAAATTTTTTGGACACATATTCAGTAATACATACTTACATTTTAATAGCGCTCATCCTTACTCACACAAAAGAAATTTAATTAAAGGTCAGTATATTAGAATAGCAAGAATGACTTCCACTTGGGAGGATGTTACAAAAGAAACTGGTATACACTCTCAAATGTTTTTGGAAAGAGGGTATCATAAAGAGTTTGCAGACAGAATGAATAAGATGTTCTGAATGAGTGGGGCATTAAATGTAAACCACTTTTAGATGTTGGTTTTGAAGAAACAAAGCAACCCCCTCACTATTAGTGAAACTTCATGTTTTGAGAAATCTATGGTTACTGAAAATAAAAATACCTCCCAACAAGTTAAGGATATTGTTAACAAGAAATGGAGTATATTGCATGTTAATCCTACAGTCTTAGGAATAGTAGGAATGGGTCCAAGGTTTGTGTATAAAATGAGATGAAATTTAAAAAGTATGTTTGAAGCTACTAACACAAAGGTTAAGGGAAAGAATGTTAAACATGGTACCAGGAGGTGAATTTTTGTAGTCAATGTAACTATATACTGAATAAAGAAAGTATAAAACTTGAGAATAGTTTAAAAACAAACATAAAATAATAAATGGGAAATGTAATAGCTTTGGGGTTGTTTATTTAGCTATCTGTATGAAGTGTTCAAGCTTCTATGTTGGGAAAACTGAGATGCCTCTTAGAAAGAGAATATATGAGGCTCTAGATGATTGTTACTGTTGAAGTGACACCCCAACCCATGTATAAAAATGGAAAAAAAGAGGTTTGTGGATGGATGGATGGATTATTATAGTATTAAAAACAAGCATATTAATAATGGTCTGTATAAGAACACATTATTTGACAACACATATAATGAATTTAAATTTGGTATGCTGGAGAAAATTGAACTGAACGTACATGGAGGGGACTAGGAGACCAGATTAGAATATAAGGAGCTGCATTGGCAGTTCAAATGAAATGCTTTTTCACCTCCTGGTCTGAATGACTATATTTCAACTTATCAACAACTTAAAAAAATGCATGGGTTATTATTGTTTTTTTTAAGAAGGACTAATATCATATTTATTCATCAATGCTTAATGTTAATTTTAAACCATATATTAACAAAGTTTAAATGGGTTTGGGTACATTTAAGGAAGTAATTGAATGGTTTAATTAGAGAAGTTATTTTATATGAAAGGAAGTGATGTTTGATGTTCACTTATTCTGAAGAAGTCCCAATAGTAGAGGGATGAAAGCACTAAATGAATGAATAAAACATTGTTTTTCTTTTTAACAATTTAGTGAATCATGTGTGTATCCTGCTGCTTTCGATCCAAAGTGTCACCTTTATTCTTGGTTTATTGTTTTTTTGTGGTGACATTTTGTGTCTTGGTTTAGTGTTACTCAACATACAGAAAGAGAACATATTTGCAATTTTAGAAAGTGAAGAAGAAGATGAAATAAAATGGAGAAAATGAGACAAGAGAAAAACAAGAACAAGATAGTGAAAAATCAATAGGTGAGGTACTTAGGAAAAAGAAAAGAAAAATAAGATATAGAAATAAAACACAGAAAAGGAAAAGGATGATATAGCAGTTATAGAATTAAATGTATATAGCATTGGAAATTATATAAGAGGTTTGGCAGTAGTGATAAAATGGTAGAAAAAAAATAAAAATGAAAGTTATTAGTTTGCTAGATACCTTATGTGACAAAGAAGAAAAAATTAAAATAATACAGGCAGTATGGGGGTACTAAATTGTTTGGTCAGTAGGGAATGAGGCATGTTCTGGAATATGAATTTGTAAAAAAAAAAAAAAATGAATATAAGTCATAGTAGTAGTCGTAGTACCAGGAAGGGTAGTGATATGTGGATACATATTACTTTATTGAACTTTTACAAGTTCAAATGCCATATGGTCAAACCCGTATGTTCAAACTTGTAAAAGTTCGAATACATAAAAAAAAAAGAGAAAAAACTTACCTGTACAGTGTGGAAAAGGAAGATTTCCCTTTACTACGCTGTAGTGCAATCTCAGAGTTGGTATATTTAAAGAGTGGGGGGTGTGGGGGTGCGGGGGATCTTGCTCCCTGCTTACAACCATCAGGTAAGTTTTTTTCTTTTTTTTTTATGTATTCAAAGTTTTACAAGTTTGAACATATGGGTTCGACCATATGGCGTTCAAACTTGTGAAACTTAGATAAAATAATAGGAACCCATGATATGTGATATGATAATGAGGCAAATATGTATTGAATTACTAATAATTTATGTATATACTAATGTGATAGAGAGAAAACAGTTTGAAAAAAATTAAAAAAAAAATGTGTTACTAAAGAAGTCAATAGTGATGGTATGTATGGGATTATAACTATATCCTAAGTAAAGAAAAGGGAAAGATAACACAGGATATTAAGATGTTAAACAAATTAATGCAATGTAGAGATTTAAAAGTAGGAAAGAATAGAGAATGAATTTTTAAGAATGAAACTGATTATATAGTTAACTCTAAAGACATGAAAGAAATAACAGGGGGAGTACAGGTGGCAGAGTTTAAAGATTATAGAGCAGTATGGGCTAGAATAGGGGAAGACAGGAAAATAATAAAGTGATGAAAAGGGATAAAGAGATTAACTGCAGAGTTTAAAAGGAGGAAGAAAGTATAAGATAAAGAAATATCATGGAAAGATCGAATGACAGTGAGACCATTTTATAAATATTGCACCCAGTGGTGGATAGTGTATAAGCAGAAGCATAAAAATCTATTTAGAAACAGAAAAAAGAATAAAAAAGAAATAAGATGAAATAGAATGAAACGTTATGGAATTGTGAGAACTAGATCGATAAAAGTGAAAAAATAAAGGGAAGAGAAAAACAGATGCATGAAAAGAATAGAGAAAAATGTAAAAATGATGCTTCCTATGCATTTTTTTCTGAAAGGAAAGAAAAGGGGTGTTTTCTTTTATTAAGGAAAAGAAGTAAAATGAGAGAAGCAAGAATGGATGCTACTGTAGATGACAAAGGAAATTTGAAATATAAACAAGAAGATATTATGGAAGTCAAAGAAAATTTTCTAGAGAAAATTAATGAAAAAGAGAAAAAGATGGACAAGAAGAATGTAAAGTGAAAAAAATCTGAAAATAAAAATAAGGAATTATTTAGAAAGTAATATAGAAAAGGAAGAAATTGCTATAGTAGTAATAAAAGAAGACAAGACTAAATCAGCACCAGGATTAGTTGGCATAAATTATGAGTATTATAAGGAAATGGATTAGGATAAAAGAGAAGTTTTTTTTTGTTTAAATATTACATGAATAGATGAAGGAAGGTATAATGGAAGAAGATATATGTGGTGGAGTAATAAAATTTATCTGGAAGAAGGATGAAAGAAAAAGTATAAAAAAATGGTGGCCATAACACTAGGGAATACTGACTATAAAATATTTATGAACATACTACCAAAAAGGATACAGAAAGTAATGAATGAGATAGTAGGAGAAGGGATATATGGTATAAAAGTTAGGTGAACAAAATGTTAATCATAGAATGTAGCAGAGATGATCTAGCCGACAGCACTGCAGAGATGGGTCCAGACAATATCCCAGGATGCCTTCTAAACAGCATGAAACATGATCTATAAAGTCCACTGGAATTGCTGTTTAATCATTGCTTCCAGACAGGCTTAAAGTCTCATGAATGCAGAACAGCAACAGCCATCCCACTACACAAAGGTGGGCCATCTACACACCCTGGAAACTTCAGACCCATAAGTCTCACTAGGCTCATATGCAAAGTCAAGGAAAGAATTATCATAGAAATGATCAATAATGATAGAGGAAACCTCCAGACACTGGACACAACCCAATTTGGTTCCATCAAGGGCAGGTAATTCCTACTCAACCTGATGGGCTTCTTTGAAAAGGATGCCAAAGCAATTAATGAACTGAAAATGGTTTACACTGCCTTTCATGTCCTGGCCAAGGCATTTGATGCAATACCCAGTATTGCTGACAAACTCAAGATGTTAGGTATAAACCCTTGTGTCACCCAATGGATAGCCAACTGGTTGACAGACAGGACCCAGGATGTTAGAATTGGAAAATCCACAACTGCAAAGAGGCCAGTCTCAAGAAGAGTCTCTCAGTGATCAGTCATGGGAAAAGCCAATGTCAATTGCCTCTGGCTGACCAAACTTGTAGACTATAGCAAATTAGGAGCAATCACAGAATTCCTCGCCAACACTAATGTTTTCCAGGAAGGGCTGGCAGAGATAAATAACTTGTGTCAGAGCCATGTACTAAAGCTAAATGCCAAGAAATGCATAATAGTATCCTTCAGGAAGTCATCCACCTCTGGTAGTCATATATTGACAACACACTCCTAAGAGTCAACTAGTAGTCAGGGACTTGGGGACACATAGAGACAGTAATCTAGCGTTTGACGAACACTTGTCTAGAGTAGTGAAGAAATCGGCTTGCCATCAAAATGTTGAAGGCAAAACATTTTTAAGCAAAAGACTGAACTTCAATGTTGAAAAAAAAATATCCAGCCTAAATGTTGAACGTCAGAAATACGATGAGCAACATTCGACATACCAAACTTCCAGTTTCGAAAGCCCGTATGTTTGTTTATACTTTAGCAGGGGTACAAGCCCCCCTGCACCCCCACACCCCCTTCAAATTATATACACCAACTCTGTGATTGTACTACAGTGAGGAAAAGGGTATGTTCCCCGATCCTCACTATACCGCGATCTCCGTTCACAATGCCGAACTCATAATAAAGAATCAAGCTTTATTTTCATTATTATGATTTCATATTATTCCAGTTCAGCATTATACAGGCAGGATGGAGTGGGTGGAGAAGAGTGTCAGGAGTGATTTGTGACAGATGAGTACCAGTAAGAGTGAAAGGGAAGGTCTACAAGAGGGTAGTGAAACCAGCTATGTTATATGGGTTGGAGACGGTGACACTGACAAAAAGGCAGAAGTCAGAGCTTGACATGGCAGAGTTGAAGATGTTAAGATTTGCACTGGGTGTGATGAGGATGGACAGGATTAGGAATAAGTATATTAGGGGGTCAGCCCAGGTTGGAAGGTTTGGAGACAAAGCCAGAGAGGCAAGATTACGTTGGTTTGGACATGTGCTGACGAGAGATGCAGAGTATATTGGGAAAAAGATGCTAAGGATGAAGCTGCCAGGTAACAGGAAAAGAGGGAGGCCTAAGATAAGGTTTATGGATGTGGTGAGAGAGGACATGCAGGTGGTTGGTGTGACAGAGCAAGATGCAGAGGACAGGAAGAAATGGAAACAGTTGATCTGCTGTGGCGACCCCTAACAGGAGCAGCCGAGAGAAGAAGAAGATTATTCCAGTTCAGCATTGTGAAACTTTGAAAATGTACTTTCAGCCACACGCTGTTTGAGAACGAGCCTTTGAAATTTTGATGGCAAACCAAAGAAATCATGTATGTTGCATAACTTATAAACAAATGTATGGCATCTAGTTCCAAGAAACTAATTGATCCAGTATATTCATCATTCATCAGACATATCCGTGGATACAATGCTCCCTTTGGTATGTACCCAACCAGGCACAGATAACAACTGGAATGTCCACAGAGGTTTCTCACTAAAGGCATACACAAACAGCATGCCCTATGCAGACTGTTTCAGTGCCCTAGCCCTGTATTCTGTCTCCTAGACGTTGTTGAGGAGATATCTATGTCTGGCATACAAAGCATTGTTGGACCCCACCTTGATGGACCTCCTGCATATCCACAAAACAAACAGCACTAGAATTACCCATTCTAAAGACTTAAACCTTGCTTGTGATATAAATACAACCTGCTGGAGAGACAGGTATGTATCCTAGAGACTGCCTCTTACCTGGAACAGGCTCCCCATCCAAGTGAAGCAGAGCTTCTCTGAACCTAATTCAAGTACAACTTGGACAATTGAATGGGGAACAGGAAATTCATCTCTGGTTTGGCACCTATGTCTCTAATGGACACAGGCAGCCTGTAAATGTTACATCTCCCAAGCCCCTGTTTATACTTATCAAGGGTAACAGAGCTTGACAGCGATTTGGGATGCATGGCTAAGCTTAAAAAAGACCCTAGTGCTCATTAGCCTAGTACAATCCTATGAACCCATGAACCTATAAGAAAACAAAAAAGTAAGCCAGACGGCATGTAACATAACTAAAGTATTTGATAAAGTGATCCATGAAGCAATGTGGCAGATTTTAAAGGCATATGGCATAGGAAAAAAAAATAATACTGTAATAAGGAAATGTTATGAAAATTCATGGGTGCAAGTTATGATAAATGGATGGATGGGAAAAAAATAAATATTAGGAGAAGAGTAAAACAGGGATGCCTGATGAGTATACATTTATTTATATTAGTAATTAATGCAGAGATATGCTTGTATGAAATGAGGGAGGCAAGATGTGAGATGGAAAGACATCTTATATTACCAATATGTGTTATATATTCAGATGATTTAGTTCTAATAATAAAAAAAGAATGGATGAGTGAGTTTGTAATGAGGATCAAAAAGCTGTTAAAAAAGCTGGTCTGCAGTTAAAAAAATGAACCCCAGGATTCATGAAGCTCGGCGCAAGGCCGGCGGTAGGCTTGCGCCGACAGTGCGGAGTGAAGATGGTGCAGTAGCGCCAAATGCATATAAATGAAGGTGCACCGCCGCCACAGCCACGTGGACAGGAAAGGAGTGCGAGTGCATAGGGCGTGTCGAAGTGCCACACGGAGACGTGGAAATGCCAGCTGTCGACATGCAACCTAAAATGCTTGCATATAACAAGTTTCAAGATAGTAATCACATCTGTCAGTGTCCGTGGATACTGAAACGTATGCAAAGCATGCAAGAAAGTTCCTGCAAACACAAAATGAAGAAGCAAACACAAATGCACAGTACAGAATAAAGGGTCCCTATCCCGTGAACAAATGACATGGAAAACCGTGTGCCCGTAGTCCAACACAGTGTAGATAGCTGTACCAAGTGGAAGTGAAATGCATCATATGTTAGCGAGCCACCAGTAGGTACGCCCAGCCCAATAGTTAGGGTCACCAGCTGACCCATGATGTGAGGGAGGGTGCACAGCTAGGCAGATGTGTCCATAACAAAATACACGATAAATGTACATATCTAGCGACCGTATGTCTGAATCGTATCCCACAAGGCATGTAATAGTCACATACAAAAGGTATGTCCGTATTTCACATACCAAATGTGACAGGAAATAGAATAAGCATGTACACGAAACAGAAGGGGCATATAAACAGCTACAACAATAAGGAAACATGTAGGCTGAAAGGAACAGTATTATCCGTACCGTCGACTGTGGGTACGTGCTGTCCAGTACAGTCGGATATGTGTACGGAATATATCCCATCCTGGACATAGGAAAAGGTGGCATCCTACCAATGATTGGAACAGTCTGCCAAAATCCGCAAATCAGCGGTACAAGCCGAACTTGTCAGGATGTGTCACAGTTGAATGGGTAGTACCCAGGTATATCAACCATGTAATGAAAGTTAAGTATGGGTGTGTACCTATGTGCATGAGGTATAGCATGTGGAAAGCAAACATGGCAGGGTAGTCCACACAACCATACAGGTACCTGACATATGTAGGGTATTCAATGTGTTACTCTGGCCATGTCATGGGCCAACAACCAAAGCAGTGATGTATGGGGTGTGAGGAATATGTGTGTGTGGGGGGATGGGTAATGGTACAATCCTCCAAGGCGATACTGTGTCGTATGCAGAATAGGTGAACCGGAGGTTTATGAAGGAGCAGCGGGTGAAGCTGAAAGAAACACAAAAACATGTATAAACAGCTGCAATACAACCAGACGGGCCATACTGTAGAACACAATCCCACAAACATATGAATATTGAAATGTGCGATACAAATGTATAGACATGTCACCGGCACATACCTACAGATAGGTCCTGATGGAACTGGCCATAACAAATGCAACACACCTGGATGCATAATGGACTACCCAGCATCCCCTCCACATCACACAACCCGCTCCCTTACCTGAACGTCCACCAAATCCAGCCATACTTGGCCTACTGGTTTGGTGCAGCCACATCTACACATAGTGACCACTACGCATATGTAGTAGATAGTGTCACCCTAGGCAGTTGCAGGATTGCACACAATGTATCCCTTGCATGTAAAACCCACAGCACATTTTTATAACGCCAGAAGAATGGTCGGTATTTGTCTTGTTTTGGTCTTGTTCAATTTTTGGGATATCCCTCATGGGATAAGTAACCTGTGTAAACATTAGAATGGAAGACACAAAGTCCAGTCCTGTAGATATCTGGACACAAGTTGGAATATGCATTAGTGGTGCACGACACTGTCCAGCTCTAAATGGTCATGCATAACCTACTACCCAGGATCAAACACCTGCCCGTGACGCACGTGTCCCGACACGAATAAGCGAGAGAATATATTGCACGCATTTGCATAGTGGCACATGGTATAAGGGTTATGAAGGCACTGACGTAAACAGGATACCCCTGATCCACTGTGTGAGGGACAATTAATGTGTGTGTAGGTGTGACCTGACCAACAATGGTACAATGCCAAATGTCTTGTGACCGTAGGAAATAACTATGCACCGTACTGCATATAACAGTTGCCTAAAGTGGTCAGGTCAGGTTAGAATAAACGTAATTCGTACAAGAAACAGGCAAACAACAAAAGTGCCAAAGGTATAAGGCTCACAGCTAGGAAACAAATGAATGTTCTAAACCTGCACTGGCCATGGCTATGTGTAGGCCCAAACAATCTGGTGTCTGCAGTAGGGTTATCATCTGTCTCGCTTTGTGAGGGACAGTCCATCGTTGGACAGTTGTGTCCTGACAAATGACATTTCAAATGGCAAATGTCCTGGGATTATAGGACATAATTATGTCCCATATGTTATGTAATAGTAGCAGAAAATAATTATTGCAGTACCTACAATACCTAAATGTTACAAGAAATAGAATAAGCAACTAAACCGCTACAACAGTAGGCTTTTATGTAGGCAAATAAGTAAAGTTCTATCTGTTGTACTGACCGTGGGTATGTGTCAGCTTGTAAAATCTGATGTGTGTTCTGAAAATGTCCCTTCTTGGCCATTTGAAAAGGTGCCAACCCTAGTCACCAGAATACAGCACAACCTATACATATGACAATGTCAACGATACCAATGGTCAGAGCATTCGCACAATAACTGGCCAGATCCTTAAAAACTCACAAAGCCAGTGACCTTTGGGGGAAAGGTGTTGAATGAGAATGACTACTTACAACAATGAAGAGTAATAGACTCATTTAACTGCAGAAAATTAGTAGTATTACGAATCTGTCAACACGTTCCAAGTTAATAGTACTAATATGGTAGAAGTGTCCGTGATTGTCCCTGAGTTGTCATAGCCTTGTCCCTGTCACTGCAGACATGAGTCCCCGAATATCAGAGAGGTCCGTACACAGAAGTACACCAACCAACTGTCCCATCTGTTGACAGGACTATTGCATACCTGTAGTGAATTCATAACAGATGTCCAGAATAATATTAATTGTATGTATAAATGAATGAAATAGTCAAATGGGAATGGAAACTACCCCCCAACCTGCATTATGTAGTGGAATCACTTCCCACCCTAAATTATGTAGCGCCGACCCAATAATGTGGTCAGAGGTGCCCAAACACCTGCGTCTGTAAACACAGGTAGAATGTTAAACTCTGGACTAACTCTGTCCATGTGCTACATCTGATCTTTGAACAGCGCCAGGGCAGTGCGAGTCACCAGTAGGCTGAGCCTAAATCCGGACCAGCACTTGAACACCCTGACAATCAAACATGCGTATGTGCGAGGACTATAAGCGTAGGAGTTATGAATATCCTTGGAGTGAGTAGACTTGCAGCACGGGTCCAGAGCAGTAGGAAATAGGGAATGTCCTAATTGCAGTACTGCAGTTTTCCCAGCAGGAGAATGGATGCCTGCTGTGTAAGGGAAGCAGTGAGGCGTATGTCAGAGTAGCTATGAACCATGGGTATACATATAAATGAGCCAGAACACCAATAGTGTAGTGGTTACAGCATCCGCCCAACGTAAAGGCATTCCCGGTTCAAGTACGACTATAGCACATATTAATTGTGTAATGAATGCTTCTGTGCTGTAAAGCCAACATTTATACATGTAAAGGTGACTGCATTTGCATGGGTCCGTTAACCGGATTCCATCAAAGTGGTATTGTCATAACGAATAAGGCACATGTAATCCTAAAGATGTGCCTGTAAACATATGTAACTCAGAATAAGTAAATGTAAGTGGGCCTGCGCGGGTGTATGCAGCTATTAGCATAGCAAATGTATGTTGTCTTCTACAGCTGTGACTTTCATATATATATATAGTTAGATAGATGTGTGTATAGATAAATATCCACAGACATAACAGAAATATGCAATTATATATCTACATATTTATCAATATATACACATGTATATATAGATATATATATATATATATATATATATATATATATATATATATATATATATATGTACACATATATATATATATATATATATATATATATATATATATATATATATATGTAGATATGTTAGGAACGCTGAAAGACGAAAGCAAACCTAAGGGTTGTGAAGGGAATCCAGAGCAAGTTAGGAATTATGAAATGCTCACAGCGTATGTCACATAAAGCTGCACAAGTGTGAGTAGAGCACCGCTCTCCACACCAGAGGCAGGGCTATACCGGTGGCCATAACATCGTTGAAGTGCTACGTCAACATTGTAAACAGACGGAATGTAGGACATGTTGGGGCCACCTACACTTGTAACCCGCAAATCGTTCATAATCCATAACACCAGAAAAGGCACGTATGTGCAAATATGAATGGATGGTGAGCCTGTGAATACACGAGGTGGTACAAAATGTGTGTAGGGTCCCAACGCTCATGAGAGGGCAATGTGTAAAGGTGTGTCATGGCTGTGATATCAGGTGTATAATGGCTGTTATGCGGGGAAACTCAACACGGGTGTGCAGGAGAAACTATGGATATGCGAGTATGGACACAGGAGTGATAGGGTATGTTGCACCGGGTGCAATGGAGCAGCCCGTAGAGGTCAGCTAGTACATAGGTGCGATTCCCAGATAGAGTGTCGTTTGCGTGGAGACATGCGTGAATGGGCGTATCATTGTCGGACGTTGTACGTCAGGTCTGGCAGCCTGGCACATAAAACCTATATGCCACCCATGAGCGGAACGGAGTTCTGCTGTGACAAACCCAAACCGGGAAAAGCAGAAAGACACAACTACATGGAAGACAACAATTTGTTGACGTACAGTCACAGTAACACAAACACACATCCTATCAACAGTAATAATATGAATGTGTACAGAAACAACACAGTAGCAGGAAAAATAGGCTGCGCATACGAGGAATATGTCAAATGACACTATCACAACCCAGTTAGCAGCGGCACCCCAGACATGAAAAACGTGTGACATCAGTCCGCTGCATAATGTGCAATATACTGAGCACAAGTTCACCGGAGTGAAGTGTCGGTGTCAGAATGACTAAGGCAATAGTATGCTGTTGAAGCAGGGATAAAACCAATACGCATGTGTAAGTGTCCATGTCCGGGAAATGTATAGGTTAACAGACACACAGATGTATATATAGATAAAAATGTATATATACACATAGCTATATTAATTTACATACACATATATATCCATACGGATATATATATATATATATATATATATATATATATATATATATATATATATATATACACACACAAGGATATACTACGGATATATATAGATAGATATATATATACACAAACAACAGGTAGTGATATATACGCATACACACAAAACAAACTATATGTCAGTGTAGATATACACATTCACATAAATAAGTTACTTCACAGCAATTAGGGGTAACATATTTACAGCCCGGGCATTTGTGACTGGGAGGTCCAATAAAGAAACTTTGTACCCCCCACATCGCCCAGCTAGGCCAGACAGACATACAGACAGGCAATACAGATCAATACTCTGCCGCTGTCCAAAACACCGGTAGGAAAGGACCAGTGGGAGAGTTCTGCAAGGTCTACACTTTAAACATGGATAACGGTTTCCCTTGCGGGACCCCAAAAATTCAGGGTATGAAAGAATCTGCTGACACTAATACGAGCAGGATGTAGGTGTACATGGAACAGTAGGTTGTGCAAGTGTGATAATACATGGGTTGACAAAACATATGACGTGTCCCAAGATGGGGAGAGTGGGCAATGCGTAGGGGTGTGCTCATACCCCAGTTGCGCTCGCAGTAAGTATTTGTCACGACTGCTGAAGAGGGGTGCCAGGTAGGTAGACCATGGGTATGCATTAATGGGCTTAAGTGTGCAGGTGCTGGTTGACAGAGATGTAGTAGGCCCGCCCAGTGGAAGTCATTAATATTCCTATGTGGGCATAGCATACGCCTACACCTCCCAAACCTGAAGAGCACATCTACTGGATAGTTTGTAAACCATCGGGGAATACATAGAGACCTACACAGTGCCATGTACCCGATTAGCATGAACGTCCATAGTTATGTATCAGAATGTAACAAAGTCCAACTAAACACTGCCAGAACTGCTGATATTAGGTGAACAGATGGCGGAATACAGATAATGACAGATGACAACATGTATGAGTCATAAGCGGCATGTACCTCGACAAACATGAATGAATACATATGTTCTGTGACTGTGAATGTGTCTGGTTAATAGAACCAGTCATCTAAATGTGTTCCGCAGGGTGTTATGCATTGTTCCTGATACAGTGTTCTTTCATACCCATTGGTATGTGAGTTCTGCTACTGACGGAAAGTGCATAAGTTGCTGACCACCTCAGGTAGATGATAGCATAATAGAAAAGGTTAAACACCCATATGCCTGCGAGGGACACACCTGTCTGGGCAGTTGTGTCTTGCAAAATGACAGTTATGGCACATGGCCTGTGAGTTTGGGAATGGAGGCTATATAGTGTGTGTAGTGGTGTCAGACATCAATTTGTTGTATCAGTAACAGCTACATGTAATAGGAAACAGTATTATCAATTATAATGCTACATGAATAACCTTAACGTATGCAAACCGTGGAGGTCGTCCGTGTACTACTGGCTGTGGGTCAGACCTCTCAACCAACTGGGGACAAATTTCAACACAATCACGGACAAGTCAAGAAAACACAAGGACAATCAGGGACACATTTAAAATATTAGAGCTATTAACTGGAAACAGTGACAGAATCAGAGCATATGAATTAATACACATTTTCTGAAGTAAAAGAAGTTTGTAACTCTTAATTATTGTCATTATTCATGAAGTGTAATTTACCACCTTTCCTCCAAACGTCACTAGTTTTAGGAGGGGTTAAGAGGGACAGAGTTAAAATTTGAGTCAAAATCAGGGACAGTTGAGAGGTATGCTGTGGGTATGTGTTGCCTTGACACATGTGATAGCTCTACATATAGGGTCTATAGGGCCGCCACCAGTCTGAACGGCCAAAGTGGAACCTGCTCTGTAGAACTGTCAGATGTACCAGGGCAGAACATACTTACAGCCATGCATAGTACAGAAATATACATATCAGAACAAATCAAAGCGTAGTCTAGCAGCAGTATAGTTGCTTATGCTACTACATATGACATATCGACGTGTCAGGTATACAAGACCTGTAACAAGCAACCAGTACAGACACCTACAACATGAGAAGGTCCCCTAATCAGGACAGTTGCAATAGCTAGAGTATTGTCCATACCACTCAACTGTCCCTGAATGTCAGGTACGTCCCTGGGTTTGACTGAAAGTCTGACTGTGTCCTTCTTAATCCCTCCTAAAAGTAGTGGCTGTTGAAGGAAAGGTGGTGAGTTACACTTACTGACTAATGACAATAAGTAAGAGTTCTAAACTGTTACTTCAGAATATGTGTATTAAGTCATATGCTCTGATTCTGTCAATGTGTCAAGTTAATAGCACTACTTTTGTAAAAGTGTCCCTGTTTTTCATGACCTGTCCCTGATTCTGCAGAAATGTGTCCCTGATTGGTGGAGAGTTCTGGCATTTTCACATGTGAGGTGTGATGAGGGACTGTCCCATGCAAAGTGGGAAACGTGTCACTTCTACAGTCTCCCGTCGTTCAATCGGAAAGGTGGTCAACGTGCAGTAGGTATGCGGTAGCATGACTCGGCAGACAGCTGCGTTAACAAACTCAAGTCACATGTCAGCATTGCAGAGTATCGGTTCCCATGTATCAGGCAGATGGGAGCAGATTGTATGAGGAACACGCATATAATATGATTACGTCACTGGACAGGCCACCGAGTCCATACAGTCGAACGGCTGCCGTCGCAAAATGATTACACATACCCGATACTGTAGTCATGTAGTCTGATGTAATACGCATCACAAGGGATTGCACACACCCAGCATGAGTGACAAATGTAAGCGGAAATGTCGGAGAGCGAGCGGCTATAAGCGTGTTTGTCTACCAGTATGCCAGTAGTGCCCTGTCAAAGAAATGTGGAGTCTAAATGTGTATAAGGTGCTGTGACCAGAGGTCAGCAGTGCTTAACACTGTGCAAACCCACGCACAACAGCTCCCATCTGCTGGACTGTGCCTTACCCGGTTTGTATCCAAAGGCGTCGGCCTGTCCGCAAACAAAGAACCGCCCTATACACGTGATGGTAGAAGTACCCTGCGCACATAGCTCATGTGAATTAACAATAGACCATGGCATATGTACAGACAACAGACTGCAAACACCATACAGTGCAGACATCCAACAGTATAGCAATGTACTGGCAGATATGTCCGGACCACTAGTGTGTGCATGCCTGGCCATCCTGTGTTTCAGTGTGTGAACATGCCCAGTATGACTGTTACGCATGTTGTAGACTGACAATACCGTCATGTGTGTGAGCATGCAAAGTATAGTCAACTGTATTGCATGTGTCACATGTTCAGATAGTTAGTACTGTGTTGCTGACCCCTCCGTTCTACACAGACAGGTGACATGCTGTGTCTGCAGGGTAGCTAATGGTCATGTGGCATTGACAGTTGCTACATGTCTGTATAGCGTGGGGGAACATGCACCCACAACCACAGTCCTACACAGCACTGTGGGTGGTGCACATGACTCTCACATGTGTAGGTGTGATGGGGGGCACAGCCAACAGTTGTACACATCTGCCGCTACTGTACTGGTATGCCGGGCACTCCATGTCAGTGTGTGGACCTACCTAAATTGCTGGTTGGAGGGATACCAGGGTACGTCAGTTCCCAGCATTAATTACCAGCACAGTGGTGTTGGACGTCCTATTACACAACCTATATCAAACAGCCTGGCCTGCTGTCATCTGTGTGAGTCATAGGCGGTTGGGATCAGTCATTGGGCATATCCATAGGTCATCGTATATCATTTGTCTGTATTGGTCTACATCTGTCCAGCTGCATAGAACGTGTGTGGGCTGTATGGACACACATGATGGTCAGCCTATAATCTGCAGTGGGTTAGGACACCCTGTGTACTACAGGCTACTATTGTGACCCCTGTATGTGCTACAGAGGTCATGGTGCCACTATGGATGTGTACTGTCTGCTGCCCTAACATTTGGCCACTACAGTCACTTGTATGCTCACATACATACCATAGCAATGGGTAAGTACACATTCTAATACAACTGCCACTTGTTAGGTCAATAGACATACCCTGGTTGTGTTACGGACTTGAGGACGGTGCTGGAGTGCTGCCTATGTCGGATGCACACAGTGCACCTCCCATACATGGCCGAGCACAGGTAATGTCATGTTTGGCATCCATTGTACTGTGTGTGGGTCAGAGAGGGGAAATCTGTGGGTACCTACTGTGTCAGTGCATATGCCTTGTGTTGCCTCTTTGCCAAGGGCAGGTCATACTGTGCACGGGCTTTCGCCGACTGTGCCCTACTTAGGTAGTTCCTTCACCAAGTCACACTGTGCCTGTACAGGCCTTGGCAGTGATGTTGGGCTGTGTGGCCCTGCCTCATGCTGTTCCTGCTGCAACTGTTACTGCAGGATAACATTGTGTAGCATAGCAAATACCATAACAACCTGTATGCATGTAGCTTGTGAATACTGTAGAGCCCCAACAGATGTGTCCAGATACCAGCACTGTGAACCGAGCATCCCAAACACATGCACATGTATATGTCTTACCTGTGCATCCGCCTCAGTATGGTGTGAGTGTTCAGGTGTGTGTGCATTGCTGATGGGTGTTATAAGCCACTACACCAGTGTTTACCTAGCATCCCTCACTAGGAGACTGTAGGGGATGTCCATATAGGCATTGGTGTGCTACAGCTGTGTCAGACACCATATATCGGACACATCATAGCTGCCAGGACAGACAGCACACACATTCAATCAAATGCCCTGGCCATCGCATATGGCTCAGCTGTTGGAGGGTATGCCCCTGCACTGACTGTAGGCCCTACCCTGCTCCCCAGGTGCTGCTACGTGTGCAGGCTATAGCACCCAGTACCCCAGGGTACTCATCCATGTGGTTGAACAGATGCATATTACTGGTACACTAATCACGTGTGTGGAGGACCTGTACATGCTCACTAGCATGTGTTGACATGGCATCTGTGAACTGGTGCAATACTCTGGATGCAGATGCCTGTGAGATACCCATGATATCCCCAGTTTTGCTGTGTGAGGTACCTGTGGCTAGTACACCTAGGCCAACACATCCCATGGTATCCACTGTGATGCATTTCCCTCAGCCTGTTTGATGTGTTAGGCACAGGTCAACAAGCTGCTGTAGGAGGTCTCTGTCAACCCCATAGTGCTCCAACATCCCCAGCCCATGTAGACCCTGGTAAGTCACCCTCGGTCTATAAAGTCTTATGTCACCCCAGTAAGGGTTGTTCGGCAGCATACACATCCTCACTGCCCCAGCCTCCTGCACATGTTGGTATATGTTGCCTGCTGCAGCCCGTGTCATTTGGTTGGACTGTGTCGTGAAATGTCCCTGCAGGTATACACCAGTGGTGTAGAGTGTGGACGAAATCTGTGTGTATGCTGCTTGCTCACATTAATGTACTGTTCATGTGTGAGCTGGCCATGTCATCAGCTGATTGTGCCGATCAACACCTGTTTGTGCAGCCTGTACACCCTGACTACCCCACCACTGCTGTCATCCCTCCCAACGTCACCAGGCAGGTTTAGACACACCCCTAGCTTAGGTGTGCTAAGGCAGGAGCATTCCCGAGGCACAGTTCTGCAATGTACGTACAGTATCTCTGACCCACCTCCCATGCTGTCAACTATATTCAAAACTGACCACACACATACACTCCAGGGACCAGCAGCACACCCTGGTGATAAATGTGATACACCATAGTCAACCTCATCTTCATAGTATAGTCTTCTAATGAATAGTTATATGACCCATATCGAACCTCCAACATATTAACCACTGCTTAGTGTCGCTCAGATCCACACACAACTGGCAACAGGTGCCTTACCATCACCATATTCAATGTCCCATGGTCTTCCCAGCAACAAAATAACCGGTGTCTACACGACTACAACCCATGGCCCTGCACACCACAGACGATGTGCATTAACACCACTCCATGGCAGATATACGTAGATCCCAGGTTATCATGTACAGATCATCTGGCACAAATAGCCAATAGTGCTGATGTCCCCAGACATATGTTCACATCTATGTCCACCTCTACATCTACATATATCACATATATTATTTGTATACATATATACATGGACATATATATATATATATATATATATATATATATATATATATATATATATATACATATACACACACACATATACATGTACACACATATGTAGATATGGCATTTATATCACAACAGCGAACCACATGACAGCAATGCATTAGACAGGAATGGAAAGGAAACTACATGTGCCACCTGCATCATGTAGTGTTGTTAATATCAAGGCACGTTTGTTATGTTGCATCACATGGGTCAGACCGCAGCAAGGGTAAGAGTAGGGCTGCTGATAGTTACTCACCAGACCTATTGGCGAATGTATGTGTTGACAACCCAGTGTCTTGGCAGAATATGCAGGCTGTGGACACTATATAGGTCAGCAACAAAACAAACTGAACACATCCTGCAGCTAGCCACCCACAGATACCAACACATATGGTATAACTGCCAAACACACACCTGCCATGCCCTGGAATCGAGCATCTACCTGTCTAGTCTACCACACTACAGCATTATGCAGTAACAGAATGCGCTACCAAGTTCCGGCATCACTGCACTCCCACAGGCATACTTCTAGGTGGATGACATCATCTGCAAAGACAAAGACGTGGATAGGGAATGTATGTGGAGTGAGCCATCTAAAAGCATTACTCTGTCCCCAGGCAGCTGGAAACACACACACACACACACACACACACACACACACTTGGCAGGGCTGGGAGTTGAACATACACCTAACTACCTTCTCACACTACAGCATTATGCAGTTACAGAAAGCGCTACCGAGATTACTGAACACAGCACTCCTAGGGCATACGTCTAGATGGATGACATCATCCACAAAGGCAAAGACACCGATAGGGAATGTATGTGGTGTGAGCCGTCTAAAAGCATTACTCTGTCCCCAGGCAGCTGGAAACACACACACACACACACACACACACACACACACACACACACACACACACACACACACACAGAGGCACACACTTGGCAGGGCTGGGAGTCGAACATACACCTAACTACCTTATCACACTACAGCATTACGCAGTTACAGATCGCGCTACCGAGATTACTGAACACAGCATTCCCAGAGGCATACTTCTAGGTGGATGACATCATCCGCAAAGGCAAAGACGCCAATAGGGAATGTATGTGGTGTGAGCCATCTAAAAGCATTACTCTGTCCCCAGGCAGCTGGAAACACACACACACACACACACACACACACACACACACACACGCACACGCACACGCACACGCACACACGCACACACACACAGAGGCACACACTTGGCAGGGCTGGGAGTCGAACATACACTTAACATCCTTATCACACTACAGCATTACGCAGTTACAGAATGCGCTACCGAGATTACCGAACACAGCACTCCCAGAGGCATACTTCTAGGTGAATGACATCATCCGCAAAGGCAAGGATGCTGATAGGGAATGTATAGAGAGTGAGCAGTCTAAAAGCATATTACTGTCCCAAGGTAGACGTAGACAAACACATGACAGTGGTGTGATCGGGGCAACTACCTATCTACGGAGCACTACACCAACACTACATAGATACGGGACGTGCCACAGACAGTACACATTTCAAGACAGTCTACCAGTGTGTTCAATGTAGGCATCCATCGTGACGTGGAAAATGGACATCTGTTGCCTGGATGACCACCATCGCTATACAAGATGTCAATGGCCATGCCCATACACAGAGGCACATCACCAACACAATGTGTCACTGGGCATGCCCACACACTTAGTATCACACGTCCGTTTGGAATGTACTGTGTGTCCATCTACACAACGGCATACTGGGCATGCTCACACACTTAGTTGCAAAGGGCCGTCTTGCATGCACTGTACTGGGCATGATCACACACGTAGCAGTTGCAAAGGGCCGTCATGCATGCACACGGATTCTAAACACGGAAGGGCGCAGTGTGGAATGTACTGTGTGTCCATGTACACAACGGCATACTGGGCATGCTCACACACTAAGCAGTTGCAAAGGGCCATCTTGCATGCGCACGGATTCTAAACATGGAAGGGCACAGTATGGTGTTACTGTCCCCATGTACATGAAGGCCACTCACATGTACTGACCAGTACACACTCAGGAGCCTTCACAGATGTCTCAGGTGCAGATCACAGAGGTACACACCGCAGTCTACTATGTAGCCCTCAGACATCACCATGTCGTTCGACCAGCAATACACAGCCATACATTACCACAACACCGTGTGACTCATGACCAGTGGACTGTACATAGGTCTACAGCAACTGTGCAGACTACACATGTACCGACAGGGTCCCATCACGTGATTTGCATTGCAATGATACCACTGTACATAACCAGGTCACTCTACACATAACAGGGGCCCTGGGTCTTACACAGCTGTGACAGATGACTGTCACTGTACACCAAAGAATACACATGTTGGGATATGACATACATGTAATCGCAGTGGATATGTGCATGGACCACACACACAACACATATGTACATAGCATAGCATTTGCTGTCCTCCATGCAGACAAGTGGCACAGCACACACACACACACAAATGGAAGGTGGGTTCATGGCTGTTGAATGCTAACAGTACATGAGGTAGCAATGTTGACCGAGGACACATTCCCTCTGTACTAGTTACCCATGACACCCATCATATACCTCCCTGGGGTGCACACTACAGCAAGCAGGTGTCATATCAGTAGCCATGCAATTCACACAATCATGATAGTAAGCATGCATCCCCATGATACACCATGTGTACCAGAACAGGATAACAGTACACATGGCTGACGTGACCTTGACATGTAATCTACTGACGTGTGCATTAACATGCATACATGTCTGACACAATGGTGTCCTGACACATGTACAGCGTCATAATGGGCATCACATTGCAGTGTTGTCTGTATGCCCTACAGATAGAATGCATGTTTAGCAAATGTGCATGAGCATGGAAGGGTAGTGTGAGCCATCTACATTGCTATACAGTGTGAAGTACAGACACTGTGCCATTGCATGGCATCATGAGGCATCTATATTGCTATACAGTGCATAATATGCACACATTGCATAGCCATAACTGCATGCATACCCATGACATAACTGTGGATTGTGACCCATGATGCTGAGGTGTATACACACCAAACCATGCTGTGTCATGTGACAGGTCACTGGAAGACCTACAGATGACACCCCTGCACAACTACTACAGAGTCCTAGCTGCCAGGCAACCATGTCCACACATGGCAGACTTGTCAATTCATCATGTCCCACATGACATTGATGTACCACACACACGAGATGCACAGCTAATGGTTATGTCCTACAGCAGCAAAGGAAATGTACAGTATCTGTGGCCTGATGTGGTGTCAATGTCTGTGGAAGCTGTACAGGTGACTACTGTCATGCTATGACACAGTCGTGATGTTCAACACATCTTATATGGTAGACTTAAGTGACACCTCCACTAGCTGTGCACAGGCTCTTAGGATGTCCAGTGTACCACATCAACTGTATAATCAGTCAACTAAGGCTATAATTGGACCATGTGTGGGCAATGTGCAACAGGGTGTATACACATCACATCTACTGTGTGGCTACATGTCTCTGGCCATCCCCCATGGCCATGTTAGAACATGTGTTGGCCAAATGTTTGTGATGGCCGTCTATCTCACATGTCTGTGTTGTCCCATGTGACATACACCCATAGATGTCAGATATGTCACTATCCACAGGGCTATGCAGACAACGGGTTGTATGTTTGGTATGTGGGGTATGTGTTATGGGATAGTGTGACAATATTTCGTGTCTGGGACATGTCAGATGGCACATCACAATGTGTGCACCCATTGCAGGGGCATATAACACAATGGTGACTCCTGTGGGCTGCCCTTATCCCAGCTCACTGTGTGGTACTGTTTGCGTAACACACGTGTTGTTCCAATGTATAGTACATATGCCTACATTGTACAACACCTCCACCGTTGTATGCACAGCTGTCCACACATGTAGCAATGACAGATACTGTGGTTTCATGTCAGTGTATCATTTAATTTGTATATATTGCACATGGGTAGCCAGTGTGAATGATGGGTGATGCGACTTGTATATCGTGACTGGACCGAACATCAAGTGTACAAGTGTTAACTGGCCAGATGGCAAATAGATCTATGCTTTAAAATGCCTGATACAGCATGTGTGTCAACATACCTTGCATATGATGTTACATTACATAATGTACAGTGACACATTCAACTAAATGGGATAGAATAGTTACCAGGCAACTCCAGGCTCATTGGTTGGGAGACACCCACCTCCATGATGGCAGCTAGTGTTTGTGGATTCTGTTCTGAGGGTGTCCCTAGACTGGCCAGTAGCTCCTTGGTGTGTGTGAGTGGGGGTTGGGTTGGTGGCCCACCACCTGTTCCACCTTATTCCCTGGCGATTGCAGTGGCATGCTGTTTTGCATGTCGTATCAGTCCATGCAGTGTCTGCGCACCTGCTGGTAGGTGCGGTTATGGCCACCCACATCATTCACCCTCATGCGAAGATCCTGCCACAGGTCATCACGCTGCTGGGCATGCTGTGGCACATGGCTGAACAACACCTCGTAGTTCTCATGGAGGTACGGGATGAGGACATCATCCTCCTGGTGGCTGTACACTGGCAGGCGTGAACGAGGCATTATCTGTAAGACATAATGATGGTGACAGGTCACAGTATCAGAGATGTAGAGAGATACTGCCGCACATACATTTCTAGTAAATCTAGTACATCTGCACAGTTATCTTTGCAAATCATCATGACACTGACACAACTGACACAACTGACATGTTTGTGTCACACACATGTAACACCCGTTATGCATTGGATATCATCTACATATATGTGTGTCACCTCATTACATTGTTCATACTCCATGTGAATGCTGTCTTGATGTGGGCATGTCTGTTTGCCTGCACTGGTGTCCTTACCTGTCAGCACATGCCTGGATGTGTCCACAGTAATGCTGTTGACCTTGATGCTGTGTATATGTCACATATCAACACATACACTGCCTTAATGGACTTGAGCAGTGACAATGCACACATACGCATGGAAACCTTTACATGCATGTGTTTTGCCATATACATCGACACGGCACTGTACAGCTGTTCAACATCCTGCCACGGATCGCCTGTGTTGCACATGTGATAGACATGGGACAATGGCTAGTCGGACGTCATTCGCAGGGATGGTTATCAACTATAGCATGTACGGGCAAGGTTTCCTAGCTGTATCCAACAGCCATTTTGCCACCGCAAGGTGCATCAGTGCCACATTACTGATCCAGACAGTTGATGATACATCTACCATGCGGTCATCACACCATGTATGACAGAGATGACATGTGCAGCTTTGATGGACAGGGTTGCATGGTATGGTGGGAGTATGTCACATGTATGGCACAGGGATCTGTCCAGCATGTGGCGATCCTAGTAGTAGGACGGTGGCTGTCCATGACGTATGTCTTTCAGATCAGGATATGTACATGTAGCATGTCCAACATCATAGTGTAGCACATGTCTTTATGCAAGGTAGCCAGCATGCTGCATAGTAGAGGTGAGGATTGTGAAGGCTGGTATCGCCCATCCATGCATGGCCAATACCCCTTAAAGGTGATATGTGATCCAATATTGGTAACCCGAGTGCTGAGTATGCCTGTCCAATGATCTTCATGCTCATAGATGGCACCCTGTCATGACATGGGTGCCTCGTATGACTACCTAAGAGGCCTGGAGACATCACCAACTCAGGGAGGTGAACTGCACAGCACCATCCCTTACACAGTATCCATAATGTTGACCACAGCCTAGGTGGTAGTTAATGGGTACAGGGATATTCACCTAGCGGTGACAATGCTGATATCTGTCAGAATGTGCACATATGTCACACACCTCACCCACAAAGCCCATTCTGTATGTTGTTCACAACACTGAGAGAGCTATTGCTCATAGGTCATGACCATTCACATCCTTACATACACAGATACCTCGCATTTGTCTGTGTGGTATGGGGAGTACAACACATTAACCCTGTTTTACTGTAGCTGGCACTGGTGTGATATGCATTTGTCACTCTGGCACCTTTTGTAGTGTTGATTCTGTCAACAGGCCACTGGTAGAACACTCCTGTGACATACGAAGGTACATGTAGTCAAACATCCGTACTGTCACCTACATCTGTACTGCTAACATCTACATTGATAATGGTTCATGGACTTGCAGACCATACTCAGCAGGGTAATAGTGTGGTGCCACCAATTATGACTGTCGTCACCACTTGTGGGTTGATATTATCCAACACCCTATCTGTACTGTATTTTCATGCTCAGCACTTGTTCAGAACTTGAGCACTTCATGAGCTACTGATTAATATAGCACCCATTCCACACCATTTCTCACAAGAACACTGTCTGTCCTTACATTTTCAGCTTGCTTACAGTACAACAGCTGTTGTACACATGTAACTCACATATCTTGTGAGACATGGTTGTATATACAGGCATGTCCAACTGTCACGTACCAGTGCTATTGCCTGTCTATATGATGAATATGGCGTACATGTGGCAATAGAGCAATTGTCTCATGTACATAGTCAATGCTCACCTCCCAACATACGACACTACAGCCTGTGGGAGATGCACATATGCAGCCATGCTGGGGGTAATGCTGTCACCAACCCTGACTGAACCTGACAATCATGTGGGGATGTGTAACATTTGCAACACACCCCACTCATCACATAGTCTCACAAGATCTCCACCACCACAGGCCACACATACGAGTACAACTTGTGCAGTACCTCTCCATACTCTGTGTAGGCACCAAAGGCAGCCCCATCACCAAACACAACAACAATAACTTATAGCCCACAGACTCATGTGTGGCTATCACATACAGCCAATAGGGTGTTATAACATACACAACACACCAGTCATAGGTGACTCTGTAGGCGGTCACACTGATGTCCCACTCAGCAGGCTACACAAGGTGATAGTCGCTTACATCTTGCTGTCGGGTAACTGGTTCTGCAACATAACCTATGCACCCATGCCACACCTCACCAGGTACAATTTGACTGTCATTCTCCATGTTAGTGTGACTGCCCTGAGATGCAACTTCACAGACTACGTGTGCAGGGACATGCAATAGCTCACCAGTCTTGTAGCCCTGAAGGTATGGGCCAAGTCCTGGGGAGCATTATGCATTCATCCGGACCTGATACCACTGTACAATGACTGACTGTGTCACTTCAACAGTTGCCTATGCTTCTGCTGTCATTCCACAGGCATCTGGTATCTGTCCGCTTTGACTGACATGGTCAACAAAACGCGATGCTTTGGCACAGATGACCTGCACTTGTTAGCCCTGGGTGTACAGATAACATGTAAGGCTCTTGCTGCTTCTATACTGCTTGTCTTGCACAGTTTCCAATAACATTCACCACCAGAACGGGAACAGGCAAGCAAAACATGGGGTCATGTGACGCAATGCTTGACATCTTCATCTCTGACGCACGCAGGCAAGGCACTCATAATGGACCACTTCAATATCTCTGCAGTGACTGGGACTTGCCTCTAGGCTCTGCAGAGCACACCTGCAATGACAGGTTATACACAGACCACACCTTTCAGTCATGTAACCTGGAACGGCACACCCACGGCTGAGGTGTTCCCATATTCCACTATGTTGTACACACATCCTGGATAGTTACTTAGCACAATGCATCAGAGGTGCTCCATGTGCAACTAACTGTGGCCAGAACTGCTATACACATTGTAACATGCTACGGATTCAACAACATACCCCATGGTTACCTGATCTAATTTCTTGGTGTACTGGACAGTAGGGTTCAGACAGGTACTACTGATGTGAGACTGACACTACCCCACACTTAACTGGGATAGCCACTCATGTACCGGCACATTAGGCCAACGCTGTCCGGGATTCATAACCTCCACTCGGCTGAATCAACCCATACACACCACCTCCAAACCAACAATATCCTAGACATGGACACTACCAACATGTGACTGGTGTTCCACACCTGGGGTTATCCCCTCATTGGTGGATTCCGAACATATGCTAATCACCCTTGTTATCCACATCCCGGCACCACACCCTTCACGGCATACACAGTACAAGAGTACTAAAACGCCTACTACAGACGTCTTATGACAGCAGTAGTTAACGTCATGACACCCGTGCAGATGGACAATGCACATACAAACGCTGAAACATACCCCAGTGCACTTCATTAGTACATACACAGAGCCATGATGGTACCCACCAGATAATGGACGCCACTCTGGGGGTCCAGTTCCATGGACATAATTTACAACAACAGGTGGAGGCTGTTGCAAAGTGGAGTACAATCCCATGGATGGGGTAGCTCACTGGTCAGCCTCAGTAGGGCTACGGGATCCCTCATCACATACTCCGAACCTAGCTACATAAACATTATTGTGACACATTCCAGGGTGTACCACAAGGCATTATGGAGGTATGTCAGTAGTCAATGGCAATACCCACATCTGCTCTGACATACAACAGTTACTCAGGAACATTACAGAACCAAGTGATGTTGGCAACATGCTGGTGGATGGGTTCAGTGCTAACATTACACCCTCTCACTCCCTACAGGGCCACAATCCATGCAGGAACATTGCGGTGTCCCTGCGGTCACAACTACACAGTACTAACCTGCACTCTATAAGGCCTGGAACACTGACTCCATGTGACCGTCCAACATCCCAGGCTGTGATTTACACAAACCTCTGAATGACATGTCTCCCCACTTGGCCACCATATTCAGTAAAAGCCTTGTATCAGACATTGTGGCCCCTGAATGGCATGCAGCAACAGTTATCACACTCCACACAGGTGGCACCACAATGCACGAGAGGGACTATTGCCCTATACGCCTGACTGGACTGTTCTGCAAGGCTATGGGGCACATCATCATGGAAGTCATTCACAGATACATTGGTGGGCTCCGGTCCTTTGATGCCACCCAGGTTGGACTTGTTATGGCCAGAGCATGTCTCCTACACCTGGTGCACTCCTTTGATACAGTTACCAGGGTAGTTGATGACGGTAATGGGGTCCACACAACCTACATTGTCCTCTCATTGGCTTTCAGCACCGTTCTCCATTCTGGTATTGACAACATATACATCCACCTGCACATTGACCCCTATGTCTCAGGATGTTATGCAAAGTGGCTCACAGACAGGACACACACAATGAGGGTAGCATACCATAGTACCTACTGTATTTTAGTTACACTTGGCGTACCACAGTCCTCAGTCATAGGGCCCCTCATGTTCGGTATATGCTTCCCTGAGGTACAGGCTAGCACAGAGAGACTTTCCCTGACTGGCTTTCCAGACAACTGCATACAAAGCGCCATGATTGATCCACCAGCTGATACCTACTCCCTCCATAAGGGTGTCAGTGTGACGGATACCTGATATCAATAACATGGCCTCAAGCTGCATGAACATCCCCTTTGCATTACACCATTCACCCACTGACTATCACATAGGTGGTAGTCCCCTACGTACATGTCACATTGTACGTGATCGTAGTACACACGTATGTCGCACCCACTCCTTTGATAACCATATTGCCACTGTGGCATGGATATCCTTCTATGTGGCCACACTTATCTGTACTGGGTTTGTAGCTGGAACATAGGCACCCATTGTACCTCTGAACTCCAGACGTATACACACATTCAAGGGTGCAATACCCCATTTAGGGTGTACCTTACAGAACAGCTACGGCTTTACATACCACAGCATTAACACGCCATGACATTTATTGAGCTCCAATGGTTGATGTATGCGGCAGAACTACGGACACCACGTCTGTACACATTTGCATACTACATACTCAGGGGTGACCTCTGCTGAACAGACAGGGTCCATGTCCACAACAATATTCATGGATATACTCCACATAAGCTACATAAGCAAAAACCACTGTGAGCAACATGCTCATGGATATGTGCACACATGCAACAATGAGTGGGATGTGCTTGAGGGTTACATTCCCCAAACCAGACACTCGCCATGCTTTGGAGCATGATTCCTATGTACATCACGCAGGGACACTCAGTAGCACTGTTCATGTGATACCTCACTTGGTAGATGGGAGACACGCATGTACGCCAGGGATCACTGCAGTGGCTGTACTGTGCAGAGCTGCAGGTAACACATGGCTCTGCTGTTCACAGACAGGACACTACCCTAGAGAGGTGCCGCTGGTGTAAACACTGTAGTTGGGCTTACACATAGACTTGCCAGACTGCATAGTACCCCACTATGAACCTGTGAAGCTATTACATGTCCTTTGTGCATGGTTTAATTGAGTAGCTCTTCCATTTAGATTAGCTATCATGCTGTTACAGTGTCCCATGACTACAAGCCATATGTATCCTGTTATTGTATATTGTACATGCCAATAGATGATACCTTTGGTATGCATGATATGCCTGTTATGCTGTGTAGAATATCTGACATATCTACCTACAATACTGTACATTACACATATTTTACATATTATCCCATAATGCAAAGCATACTTGCACAGCGGGACCACCTTAGACATGTCATTGTCGTTATATGCCCATACACATGCCTACTGTGACAGTATATCAACATATACTATCCCCTGCTATGGCACGTACTTGTTGGACATACCCTACCACTGATGGCAGGTGGTATGGAATTGTTCAGTTTAAAGCCCTCATGTAGCATCCCTTGTGGTGTCTGTGATGTTTACCTTGTGGCCCACTGCAGGACACACAATTTCTACAAGCATTACTATGCTCAGCAAGACATCACTACATAATACCTTTTCCCACTTTATGCATTGCGGATACTTTTAATTAATACAAAACAGGCTATACATACACTAACATAATTAATACAAAACAGGCTATACATACACTTCCATACTGAGTGTTCTACGTACCTTGTTATCGTTCCGGACTTTCGTAACTATCTCTCTTGCACTGTTTAAACAGTTGTATGGTATGAGCATATGGTTTGAATGTCTGGCAAGTCATTCTTGTATACGTCGATACCTGTAACATGTGGTTTCCTGCCGCCAATTGGTGTTCCTGAGTGAATTATTACTTGCACATCAGCTGTGCAGCTACTCCATTCGCCAATTATGTGGCAACAGTGGGGTATAATTGAATTCTCCACTTGGGCGTTACCCATTTGCCCTACCTTCGGGGAGACGGCCTGTATTGTGTCTTGTTGTGTGTAATTGCAACTGCTATGTGTAGAGACACGGATAGTTTGGATTCATGTCCCCTGTGGACTGTGTGTGATGACTAGAGTATGTGGTTCTACATGTGAGTGTACCTGTCATCCCAACCATCTGATAAGGGACTATTGCAAACAAAACCTGTAACATCGCTGTTTGTTCCATTATACAGCGGCTACGATTTCACATGGCGCCTTTAAAATGTGTCTCTCACAAGGTATGTTACCACTTCTGCAGATGTAATTGACTGACTGGATGTTTGTGCTGTAATTACAGTCTGTATTGCTATAGTTTCGTGTGTGGGGGATGTAGGTTGGTGTATATAGCATACACAGGTATGTGGGGCTTACATTTCTACATATTCCATATATGTGTGTGGGCTCCTTCCCTAATTAAAGACCTATCAGTTAGTAGACTTTTGTTATGGGCATATACATTGGGCCATTGTTAATTGGTTTCTATATAGTATGCAGGTGAGGTTGATACTTCCATACCTCCGGAATTACAGAGATATGTAAAGGGATGTTACTAAATGACAGCTGTCCCGTGTATTTCGGTCCCAGATATTTGCACTCATTGCAGTTGTGTTGGTAACTGAACCTCTTTGGCATGAGTTGCCACCTTTTCAAATGGCCATTGTGGGACACTTGTGGGACACACATTGGTGTTTACAGGCCAGCACATACCCACGGTCAGTACACAGGATAGCACATACTTTTATCCTCAATACATACTTATTGTTGTAGGAATTTGGCTACTTATCATATTACATGTAACATTTACTTTTCTTACATACAGGCATAACTATTTAATGCAACTATTACATAATATATGGGACATAATAATATCCTACAATCTCGGACATTTGCCCTTTTTAATGTTTTATGTCAGGACACAACTGCCCAGGGAGGGGCTGTCCCTCCTAATGTGGGACAGGTGGTAACCATATGCCTACGGCTAGTTATAACCACACCTACCGTAATGATCTACCTCTGAGTTGGCACTAACAGACACACGATGCAGACACACACACACACACACACACACACACACACACACACACACACACACACATTACAGTCACACGGACACACACACGGCACCCTCAACACACACATACACAGACTACGGCAATCACAAACACAGTTGAACACAGTACCTACGTGGACCGCAACACCGGCAGCGGTATCTAAATATCCCTTCATATCGTGATAATATTACTCACGGTTCTAGTGTTCCGGTACTGTGTTCTTTCAGTCTTTCAGCCTCGTGGTTACGCTTGTCGGTATGTGACACACATTCCATAGTTGGCGGTATCCTATTTATTTGTACATCCATGGTTGTGTACATGTCGTTGACCTATCTATATATTTGCAGATATCGGTGAATCCGTATATATCAACATATATCTCTCTATCACCCTTTCTATCTGTATTATATATATGTATATATATATATATATATATATATATATATATATATATATATATATATATATATATATATAGCTCTGACAGAGAGAGTGACAGGCAGAATACACCTTTCATTGTGTACTTGTCGGTGTATACTGTTTCCTGGACTCCACATGTTTGTGTTTGAACCTGTCACATTACACACCTGCCATAGGTACATCTTGGCTACCATAGTGTTAGGTGATTGTATACATGATTGCGTGTTCTACTCCTGGCAGTGGTCGTTTTACCCTTCAGAGCAGGCACTATTAGTACAGGGGTGAATAATGCTGGTTTCACCTGCTCTGGACATCATTGACCATGATCTGCGCGATATTCAGAGAAGCTTAGCCCTGTTTCGCGCATATCCATACAGTCATATTTAAACAACGCTTACCAGCACTGGGCAACGCATATTCCCGCTAACGTGTGCTAAACATGATCTGATGACCTGCATCCGACAGGCATTATTCGTGCCTTCGGGATTACGTTACATCCCTTGCAGGATGTGGGACCGGGAACATGCACGACTGTCACTGCATTTACCACTTGGGCATCTGGGATTTGTACACGTGTTATGGCGTTCAGCTGTAACTCCATACTGCAATCACATGGGTAACTCAGTTAGTTTACATATGGATGAGTCCCGTTAATGGTATGTCCATGTGATGTTTACTGGATGTGCTCCAGCATTGGGTATGTATATCACAGTGAGCCACACACAATAATGTGCTACACCTTCAAACCACCATAGGTGGAGTATGCTGGGGTGACGGATACCTGTCATGGATACACCCCATGCCTTGACATGACATCCATGATTACATTATGTGGAGCCCCTCATTAACGCAGCAAGGAATCCGTGCAGGGTGTGTGGAGAACAGTGCTTACGCACATGTGATCCCGCAATTGCGTCTGCTCCACTGAGCGACAGTTGGTTACTCGATGTTGTGGCAACAGCAGACACTGTTTGCCTCGTTTGGTGTATGGCCTCTGACAATCGGGTGTGTACCTACCAATGTACCTAGGAACCTATACACACAGCACCAACATATGCTGATAGGTGCATGTACTGTTCTGGTGTTGACATTCCTTGTTCCAATAGCTGTTGTGTGTACAATGTTTGAGGGCTGCCTATGTAGGATTCACATAGTAGGCCACCTACGCATTACAATTTACAGGTGGTCGTGTGTGTGTGCCATCCATTTTACTGTGTGTGCAGGTGGAGAGGTGTGTCAGTCTGTAGGGGCCTACACTGTCAGAGTATGTGCTATACGTTCCCTCTTTGCCAAGGCATAGGCATATTGGGCACACCTCCGTCTGCCTACTGGGACTGGCACAGGGTGTTTGTGGTCTGAATCCCTCTGTGCCTGTGATGGCCTTGGCAATTGCAGTGGGCTATGAGGGCCTTCACCATTTTGTCCCTGCTGCAGCTGTTTCCACAGGATCATATTATGTAGCATGGCACATACTATGAAGATGTGGGCACACGTGCCTGGAGAGTACTGCAATGCTCCACCAGATGTGTCCAAGCAACGGAACCATGATTTCAGCATCCCGAACACACGCTCTATGATGATTCTGGTTTGTGTGTGTGCCTCATTATGGCGTTCTTGCATGGGTGTGTGTGCATTTCTGATGGGAGTTATCATCCACGGCTCCAGTGCATTGCCAGCGTCCCCCACAAGGTGGCCATGTGGGATGTCCCCCCTGACAAATACCTGATACAGCTGTGAGGCATGCCAGATATGGGAGTCATGGTAGCTTCCAGGGCTGCCAGCACACACATCCATGATAATGCCCTGGGCAATGCACATGACCTGGCAGTTGATGGAGTGGAATCCCTTGCAGTTTATGTAGCGCCTACCATGCTCACTGGGTGGTGACTTGATATGTATGTGCGTGCAGTCTATCGCACCCAGTACCTCCGGGTAGTGTGCCACATGATGGAAGTGATGCATATTGCTAGCCAACTCCTCCTGAGTTTGGGGGAAGTATATATGCTCATTGGCATGTGGTAACATGGCATCCAGGAACTGGTGTAGTACCATGGATGCTGATGCCTGTGAGATCCCCATTATATCTCCAGTTGGCCTTTGAAAGGTACCTGTGGCTAGTATTCGCAAGCTTACACATACTTTCGTGTCCATTGGGATGGGTTCCCCTCTGTTGTTTCTGGTTCTCAGGCATGGCCGGCACAGCTCAACTATTTGCTGTAAGATGTCCCTGTCCACCCTGTAACACTCTACTATCTCCAGATCATGTAGCCTCTGATAGGTTACCCTTGGTCTGAACACTCTTCTCCTCCTCCGGGGCCTGCGGTGGTTGTCAGCATCATCCTCCACAACACCGTCAGTCTCTAACACATGGTGATGAATCACAGCTATGGTAGCTCCCAACATGTACATTTTAAAAGTTCCCTGTGTGTTTACACCTATGGTGCAGTGTTTGGGAATACACAGGTGTGTGTAGGGTGCTTTCACACTTTATACTATTGTGCTGTGAACACCAATGATGTCATAGGGTGTGTATGTACAATCGTAGCTACAGGGTATCTTATGTGTTTTACTACAGGAACTACTATTGTGGTGCCTTTGGTGTTGAATTACATTTGGCTGCCGTGGATTACCTCTTGCCCTTCCCTTTACATTTCTTCACGTTTCACCTACCATTTTCTGGCATGCATCCTGCAGCCTGCTTTCATTTGTACTTTCCTAGACCTGGCTTATCTTGCGTAATGTGTTCTATTGCTGGTCTACTGTAGGTTTGCTTTGCTCTGCTATGACAGTTCTCCTTTCTTTGCAATCCGACACCTCCCCTATCCTGTTTTGCAGGTTTCTGCGAGCAGACTTGTCAGCTGCCATCAATTGCCCGCTGTGAGTTAATAGGTGTTAATTGCTCAGTTGAACTCCAATTACCCTACTGCGGCATTTCCTTCTTTTCTTCCCCTGACCTTCCTGTTTGTGCTATGGTTCGCGGCGCGTGCATCCACTTACCGGGTTTCGGGCACGGTTTCATCCCCGTACACATGCGCTTTCGGGCACCATATGTGCTCTCAGCTAAACAATGCTATACCTACCTCCCCACCCCTGTCCTGCGGCTTTGCTTAGCAGTGGCCAGGCCAGATTTGCATTGCTCCAATGTGCTTACAGCTACGGTGGCACACCCCACTGCTGATGTCATGTATACCTCTGAGACACTCCTCGGTGTTATAGTGCTGCGCCATATGGTACATCCTTAATCCAGTGGGACGTTTGCGATTCAGTATTACCTGCCTTATTTGCATGGCATTGACTACTAATTCATAGTTACTGTGCCGAACACTGTCACAGACCCTTAGCAACCCTTGCAGTTTGGTTGTGGTGTACCATGCATACCATTGAGTATTATGGTGAAATTCTGATTTGTATTACATTGCGATTTTATGACATTTGTATATATTTTCTTTGTGTTTCAGTTTGCGCACACATGCCCTGCGGTTGTACTTTGCTTTACTGTGGACATGACATTAAATGTTGTTTTTTAGGTGTTGCGCATCTTTTTTCTTATGCCATTGGCTGTGTATTTAGCCATTGGCATATGTTAACTTTGTAATACATGAGTCTGGTCCGCTTCCATAGCTCCGATGTTCTGTTTGGGAAAATGTAAACCGTATTTTTTGGTTTACATTTCCGTGGGCTTAAGCTACGCCTGCACCACTTCATGAATCGCTATGTACCTTCATTTGCATGGTGCGGCACTGCGCATGGGGTGATTAGCATACCTAAGCAGTGGGCTGCGCAGTTCTGGTGTACGCCGGTAGTGCACATGGAATTGGATCGTACCCGAATCGCTCGACGGCCATATTTGGCGTTATACCGCCTACGCTACGCCTGCGCCTGGTGCAAGCTTCATGAATCCCGGGGGAAGTGTATTTGGTGAGATAAAAAATAAATGGAATATAGTTCACAAGAAAAGAAGTAAAGATTTTGGGAGTGACATTTGGTGAACATGAAAGTCTAATAAGTCAATGGAAAGAGATACTGAAACAAAAAATGTTACATTGATGGAAACAATTTTCTCATTTCAGAAAAAGACATATATGTTGAATACTTATGTATTTGGGAAAATAACATATTTAGGGGGAATATATGCTTTCTACTCAAATGGAAAAAGAGTTATTAGAGTTCTTTGGCTTCATTTGGGGCTCAAGGCTAAAATGCAGTGAGAAAAATAATAATTTATAATAAAAAAGAAAGTAGTTTGAATTTTAAAAAAATCCAGTGGTGTATTTATTATCTATGCATTTATTTTTTTGGTAATGAGAAAGGTAAAAGAAAGACCAAAAGAAATGTTAGGTGCAATGATATATAAACAATATAAAAATCTATGGAAAGAAAAAAACAGCAAAAAGAAAAGGAAAAAAAGGGACACGGAAGAAAATATGACAAAAACGGAAATTATACAAGTAAAAAGTAAGTGAGGTTGATGGGAAAATGATGGTGTGATATGATTTTAGAAATGTATCTGAGATGCAGCCATGGAAGGAATTATAAGTCGATGAAGAATGTTGATAAAAGACAGAGGGAAATGATTTGAAAATATTTCTGAAGCAGAAGATTTTTTTACAGAAAGGAGAATAGAAAATATAAGGTGATGGAGAAAAGAAAATGTGTTGACTGCAGTGAAGAAGACACAACAAAATGTGTTTTGGATTGCAAAATGAATACAGAGTTTTGGGAAAAGTTTAAAAGTTAACATAGATGGGAAGGGTTTAAATGGATAAATATGAATATGATACTGTATGGGAAACATAAAGTAAAGAAATATGATATTGAAAAATGGGATAAAGTACTGACAATATGAATGAGAATTTTGGTACATAACAAGAAAATGGAAGAGGATAATGCATTACCTGAAATTAGAAGATGGCTATAGAAGAAAAGGTGGAGGGCTAGAGGGTAAATATAAAAGAAAAACAATGAAAGAAATGGAACTATTTATTGATTGATTGATTGATTTATTTTACGTTTGATTATCGGGAAAGTCTGACTGGCCGATACCCATTTTCAACAGAGGCCCGGGAAGAAAAGCTCCTCATAGTGACACTGCAAAAACATAAAGGCAAAATTTCATAAAGAACATATTTATATTTGTTGCATTTTTATTTAGCTAAGTTCTTTTGTGTTAATAACTTGTAAATAAAGTTTTGAGTATGGATGTAAAAAAACAAGTGTATAAATAATTGATTTCATTTTTTTATATGATATAAAACACCCCTACTGTTTTCATTAAATGCCATGAGATCTTTTATATCCACCTGATATACTGACAACTATGGCAGATGGGGCCCTGTTATAATGTCTCATCTGTCTCATCTGAAGGACAGCACACTCAGGAGTCAAGCCACCCCCTTATGTTGCACTGCAGTATCAATACTAAAAAAATCAATCCAGCTCTGTTGTGTGAGTATAGAACCCACAGCCTTCTGCACCAAAGTTCAGCATGTGACCTGGTGACATACTGTTATTGATATCCTTTATAAATATTGATACTCCTCAATTGCCAGTAGCTCTGAAAATGTGATGGGCACTAAACCCAGAAATAGAGGTAGTGCATTCATTGCTTTCAAACTATGTCTCTGTAACTACACAAATAATGCGTTCAAGTTGTGGGAGAACCTCACGTTCAGGCATTTTTGTTAAGACTCTTTTTGTTCAGTAGAGCCACTTTAATATGTCCATCACATGGACTCTGTCTAAAAATGGCACAAAGGGGGCAGCAAAGGCTTTAGCCAGAATGTGAATGGGATGAGAGATGTAGACTATCCCTGGCATAGGGATAGTCACCTCATCCCATGCTAACACGTGCTGGATACCCTAGAATGACACCAGCTACATAGCCAATTATTAAAGCCATTTATCTTGCCTATTTATCTCATCATCATCTTGGATGACAGCAAAAAAAAAAAAAAAAAACACTAGGACCTGTGTGCTTTCTGCCTCAGGTACATGCACAGCAAACTCAGTCATGTCCTTCTGCATGCCCTCTGCTTAGGAGACCAAATGTTATTCACCAACACATGAAACACTATCAGGTCATAATATGATTTGTCAGTATGTAGGGATGGACAGGTCCTTGTTACATTCTGTATCCTGTCTCCAGGAAGACAGCTGTCACCCTGTTCTTATCCAGCTTGGTGAGGGTGGTATCAGTATGCCTAACAATAGAGTCACCTATCACTAAACATTGTAATGGGTAGCTGCAGTCTTACTGGGCCTTAAGGACATGGAGTTTGCACCCTTGTGGCCCTTAGAGGTATACATGCTAGCTGCTGGTGTGCAATGTAAGGGTGGGTGTGCTGCTGCTGTGTGAACTAATGCTAAATACTTCATATTATTTAGCCTGGGAAACTTAGGCAGTGTTCCCTTAACATCCTCTGCATGACCTGGTTTAGTGAATATGCTCTGTTTGTTTGTTTTGATTGTTTGTTTGTGTTTGTGCTTATGCGTGCTGTGCTTACCAAATGTGTTCCCGAAATGAGAAGATAGCCTCCAATTTCAATAAATATTTACACCTCTCATATTTTAAATCATTCTGAGGTAGCAGTAAGAAGTTTTCAGTAAGTATGAGGCAGTTGCTACACTGCCTCAAAATACCTAGTGTTATCAGGCTGGCTACAGAAATGGAAAAACCTGACTGAGATTCAATATTGGTCAGTGCAGACAGAGCGGTATGAGAAAAACAGGAAAGTTTACTAACTTACTGTTGGTGTAAGACAGCAAGGTATAGTCAAGTGGACTAAACAAAGGTGATATTATGGCATTTGGTTAAATGATACAAGCTGAGTTCTGAATAAATCAGCTTTACCCAGTAGGTTAATGTGGCCTGTAATTAGTAAAAAAAAAGCAATGAGCGATAAATTGCCTAATCCAATGGATCTGGGTGGAGTAACTTTAGATAAACATCTACGGATAATCTAAATAAATGGCTCCAAGCAAACAGCTTTAATGCAGTATCAGTAGAGAGATTAGCCAAGTAATAAAAGTATCTGCCATATCTAATCCAGTATTTTCTAGTGCAGTACTGTAGAGTATTAGTGTTAAATACTTTAACAGTATAGTAATCAACAACAAGCATAAATGCAAAAACAGCAAGGTACCCATCAACTGGGTCTTTACCCATGCTAGCCAGAAGGCAATACAAACTGCTCAGAATTATAAATATATTGTTGTCTGGATAATACCCAAACTCAACCAGGCTAACCTCCTACTATTAAGTTAGAACCTGGCAAAATTTCAAGCCCCCATAAACCCTGAGAACACTGCTGCCTACCCTGTACAGGCATGTTAATAGCTGTAGAGAGGCAGCTGTACCCACCAGGAAGAAGTACAGAACTAACTCAAAAAACAAGCCACCCTAGTGGAATCAAAAAATCAATAGGCTGTATAACAGGAGGAATAAAATCATGGCAAAAATTAGGAGGTTCAGCACCCAGCAGGATAAAACCACTCTCATCAAACTAAACAAACAACTCAGAGGACTAATAAAGTCTACCAAAGCCAAATTTGATGTAATTTTGGTCTTCCAGGCCAAGGACAGACACAAACCATTCTTTAGCTATGCCCACAACCTCAAAGGCAATACATAATTGTGTGCAGAGCTCATTGTAAATGGAGCCACGTATACTGAGCCAGAAGACATAGCAAACCTCCTGGCCGATAAATTCAGCTCCAACTTTACCCCTCTCTCCCCCCTCAACTTTTCCCCAGGAAATATCATCAAATATAACTCCCCCTATTATTACTTGAGAACAGGCCCTTAATGCTCTCTCTAAGACCAAGAGCACTGCATTAATTGGCCCAGACAATATCCCAGCATGCCTTCTAGGTAGCATGAAACATGACCTATCAGGGCCTCTGGAATTGCTATTTAACTGTAGCCTCCAAACAGATTTCATGCCTCATGAATGGAGAAAGGCAACATTCATACCTCTGCACAAAGGTGGGCCATCTACAGACCCTGGAAACTACAGACCCATAAGTCTCACTTGTCTTATATGTAAAGCCATGGAAAGAATTGTCATGGAGATGATCAATAGAGATGTAGTAAACCTCCAGACACTGGACTCAACCCAGTTTGGTTTCATCAAGGGCAGATATTGTCTACTAAACCTGGTGGACTTCTTTGAGAAGGTCGCCAAAGCAATGTATGAGGGCAAAATTGTCCACACTGCCTACCTTGACCTGGCCACAGCATTTGACACAATACCCCAGTTGGACATTGTTGGAAACTCAAGAGGTTAGGTACAAACCCATATGTCACCAGTTGGATAGCCAACTGGCTCACAGACAAGATCCAGGAAGTTAGAATTGGGGAGTCCACCTCTACAAAGAGGCCAGTCACAAGTGGAGTCCTCAGGGATCAGTCCTTGGACTGTCCTTTTTAGGCAATGAGTTCTCAAAAGTCAAAGGTAATGTCAGTGGTCTCTGGCCGACTAAATTTGCAGATGATTGCAAATTAAGAGCTGTCATTGAATCTCATACTGACACAAATGTTTTCCAGAAGGGGCTGACACAGACAAACAGCTGGTGCCAGAACCATGGACTAAAACTAGATCCGAAGAAATGCATAATACTATCCTTTGGGATGTCATCCATTCCTGGTAACTATCATATTGACAACACACCCCCTTAGAGCTGGCTCAGTAGTCAGGGACTTAGGGACACACATAGATAGTAATTTAGCCTTTGACCATCATGTGTCTACAGTAGTGAGGAAGTCATTCTATGTTGTGCAACTTATAAACAAAGGTATGGAATCTAAGTCCAAGGAAGTCATTGTTTCACTGTATTTGGCATTCATCAAACCAACCATTGAGTACAATGCCCCCTTTGATATGTACCTAACCAGGCATATCCAACAACTGGAATGTCCACAGAGGTTTCTCACTAAAAGAATACAGGGTGTAAGTAAACTGTCCTATGCAGACTGCCTCAAGGCCCTATCCCTGTATTCTGTCTCCTACAGGCTTTCGAGGGGAGATCTATGCCTGGCATACAGGGCATTGTCAGACCCCACTCTGATGGACATCCTGCATATCCACAAAACAAGCAACACCAGAATTACCAGTTCTAAAGACTTAAACCTTGCCTGTGATATAAGTAGGACCTGCTGGAGAGATAGGTATGTATCCCAAAGACTACCAGGCTCCCCATCCGTGTGAAGCAGAGTTCCTCCCTAACCCAATTCAAGTGCATCTTGGACAAATGGATGGGAAACCAGAAATTCATCCCTGGTATGGCACCTATGTCTCTAATGGACACAGGTAACCTGCAAATGGTTCATCTCCCAGGCCCATGCTTACACTTGTCAAGGGTATCAGAACTTGTCAAAGATTTAGGATGCATGGCTAGACTTAAAAAGGCCCTTGTGGTCATTAGCCTAGTAAACACCTATGATCCTATGAACCTACAGAAGCATGTACACAACACCAAGGCTAAAGTAAGCACTTTGTTCTTCTGGTTGAATAATATCTATCTCACTTCCTTTCCCATGAAGGAAGAGCTGACATTGGTAAAGGGGTCTTTCTCCTGCAAACAAAATATGGTCTCCCTATCTTGGCCACTATATCAAACAAGAATTTCAAAGCTCTACAAAACACCTGCATTATTATCTACAGATTTATCATCCTAGCCCCCAAAAGTGAACACCACTGCTTTGTCCTTAATAAAACCAAATGTTTATGTTTGGAAGTCAGAGCACCCTACTTGTTGGCGGCCTAATCTTCAAATTCACTAACCTTAACTCATCCCCTTCCTGTTAAGAAGACTACATGACAAAATCACCCCTGCAATCAGGTTCCTCCCAGCACATATCTGCACCATTAAGGCCTCACATTCAGAACTATACTCCAATGAGCATGCTGCCTCCACTCTTACCTTTAAAATATGGGCTACCATCTATACACACATAAAACCTATCACACGCTTTCCTAAATTTCATTCAGAATTAAAGTTCTTATTATTCAAACAAGAGAAATGTAAACACTTTCTCAACATTACAGCCACATTAATCTGCCCCCAAATCCTCCTTATCCGCATAAGTTCTACATGTATTTAACTGTTTAAAAAGTACATATTGTCTGACATTGTTGTAATTATACTATGCCTAGTGTATACACAATTGCAGTTGTTTAAAAATGTATATTCTATCTGACAATGATAACATTATAGCGTGTCATTATGTTTTATTTTTTATCTGACTGGAAAATTAATATATCCCTAGGCTGAACCTGAAAATGGTCCAGTAGGATTAGTGCTCTACCACTGGCAGCAAATAAAATAAAATAAAAAACAAAGCAACTATAGAACACATGCTCCTATTAAGTTAAGCACAGTGGAACCCCGCATTGGAAGCTGTGCCCTTATACCCTTAATCCTTATTATTTTCATTAATTTATGTTTTCAGTCTGCTTTCATGCAGTTCAGGTTCACAGCGGCTGAAGCCTATCGCACAAAGCAGTGGGTTCAAAGTAGGGAACTAGCCCCAGAGGGAATTCTAATTTATTATGGCATACACATACGCATATGCACACGCACACACACACACACACACACACACACACACACACACACACACACACACACACACACACACACACTCAAACTTGCTTGCATATCAAAGAACAGTGTAACATCATCATTCAACACACCCCAGCATGTCTTCAGGATGTGGAAGGAAACCTGGGCAATAAAGTCACGAAGAATATGCAAACTTTACATAACAGGCACCCAAACCAAAACAAAAACAGGGTTCCACATGCTGTGAGACATTATCATTAACTATTGAACCATCATGCTGCCATCTTACTGCTTCATAAAATTAATTCATACATCACTGCATGTTAGTGAAATATATACACGTTGCACCTTTTCTTGTAATCGTGGAATCAAAAGTGTACTTTTGAGCAAAACAGCCTTTCACTACTATTTGGCCAACTGTGATTGGGGAATCAAAATCCAATTAAATGTTTTCAGATCTCAGACCAACTATCCTTTCAGCCCACACTCAAACCTCTTCAAGGCAATCTGCCAATTGTCAGATGCGATAGTATTACTACAATCCTTGACTGCATTACCTCCTTCAGGTAAGGTGACACCATATGCATCTGCAACACTATGATGTGGCTGTTCTTTAAGTAGAAGTGAATCTGTGCTGATAGGGGCTATGTCTCTGGTAGCTGAGTGTCACCAGTACAATATCAAGGAAGCAGTATCCTTAGGGTAGCAGAGCTAGTATTCAGAACAGGGTAAAGATGATTTATTTAGTACTTACTTAATCTGCTTAATAGTGGAAAAGTAAGGCTGCCTCATAGTAGTCAGTGTTTATTTAGTCTAGTTAAGAATGGCATCATGATATGGCAGCTGGCATTGTTGCCTAATACTAGTTGGTTCCACCATTTGGCTTCTAGCAAGGATGCCTTCTTTACCAAGTCTGCAAGCTCTGCCTTTGCCTTTTTTTACCATTTTACAAGCGTTACCAGTTTCTGTCCACATCCTAGATTTATGCTGATAGGTAAACTGATTGATTTCAAACTTGCCCATACATAATTTTTTGTGCATATGTGTGTGTGTGTGTGTGCGCGCACGTGTGTGTGTCTGTGTGTGTGTGTGTGCGTGTGTGTGTGTCTGTGTGTGTGTGTGTGTGTGTGTGTATTCATCATGTGATTGAGTATCCTAACCAGGTCTGATTCTTATGTTAATGTCTATTGCTTACTGAGACAACCTCCGGCTCCCCAAACTCAGAATAATGTAAAATATTATTAGGGAACAAAATTAAAAAAAATGTAAATAACCATATGTTATTGAGTTTTGGGGTGGTGGACCTCACAGAAAGACACATGTTACATTGTCTCTATATAGTTACACTTTCTCTGAAGTACAGTGACAGAATTAGAATAACAAAGTACGTGGAGAGGAGTGAAGCATGCCACATAGAGATGCAATGCAACTTTGTCCCTGCACAAAGCAGCATGTTGTCATACTTTGTTACAAAGGGGTAAGTTCCACGTACGCACACTAAGACAACATCCATGCAAAGAATACTTTTTTGTTGCCATACTTGCTTACAAAGTGAGAACTTCAAGTACACAAATTAAGATTGTGTCAAAGTTGCTTTTTATGAGCTCTTGTAACGTAGCAACTGTGATGTGAGTTCAGGTGAATTGATCACATGTAATGGATCTTGTGAGCCAGAACCTACATGCTGAATCTATTCTTTGCTCAAAACAGAACAATTTTAGGGGGTTTTGTCAAGATTTCAAACATAGTTTTTGTAGCCATCCACAAACCAGATAAAGAGACTTTGCGTAGATGTTTTTTACATGAAAAGCATCCCATTAATGTATTTTATCTGTCTGCTTTCATGGAGTCACCATATTAAAGTATTTTTTAATTCTTATAAGTCCAAAAATGAACTAGAATGGCTTTTTTCCATCGGATAATCATCAGATTTACTCCAGACAAGAATTTTGCAGAAAAAAATAGAGCAGCCTTCACAGTTAATGAATAGGTGTCAAACAAAGTGCTTGGTTACAACCCAAAAAAGGAGAGAATGGTCATCAGAGTTGTAGATCAATATGTATGTATGTGGGTCTACTTTACATGGTCGACTTTTCACAAAGTCGACTTTCATATGGCCGAGACCATATGATCGACTTTCGGAAAGCTGACCATGTAAAATAAACACAAATAACACAATGAACACTTACCTTAAAACTGTTAGCAGAGGGGCAAGTCCCTCTGCACCTCTCATGGGGGGGGGGGCTCTGCCACCCACACCCCTCCATAACTTAAATATAGCAACTCCGAGATCGCACTACAGTGCGGAAGAGGGAAATTTTCCCATTCCGCACTGTACGGAGTTAGCAGTTCCCCATGTCGGCTTTTCAAAGTCAATCATATGGTCTTGGCCACTTTGTGAAAAGTCAATCATGTGAAGGGGACCCATGTATGTATACCTTTAAGGCTTGCACAAATGTATAAATACTGAGCACGTGTGAGCCTGACTGCCATTTTGTAGTAAGCTGTTGAGATGTAAGCATGTATGTCTGTGTAGTCTGTTAGTTAATCAAGTCATTTATATTTTGTATTGTTACTATCCATCCTGATGTGTTTCTATGTAATTAAGCATATAAACAAACTACCCCACCTATTCATCTTCAATTGTAAACCAAGATGAGTGAATGAGTGACATGGTGTCAGAATGATATCCAGAAATCCAGATTCCAGACCGAGAAGACACTCAGTTAAAGGTCAAGGAATATAGAGGAGCAGATCATCCCCACTGCATATTTAACTCACAAAAAAAAAGGTCAGAAATGAATTTCAGGTATCAAAGCTTACTTAAATGATTTCTTATTCACAAAACACAAAACAAAGCACTCAGAACACTCTAAATGAATTTCTAAATAAACGAAATGTCCACAATTGCAAAATATTGAGAAAATATTTGAATAACTATAGAAAATGTTTGAAATAAAGTCCAAATCTCATAAAATGAATAAAATAAGGAAAACAGCCATATGTTTTTCAATGTAGTTCATAACACATACTTTTTTCACATTAATTAAAGCTATTCAAGATATCCTAGGCATACAGTGTTCACATGTTTGTTCAGTATTATAGTGCAGTTATTTCACAAAATATAGCCATTTCAAAGCATATTTCAAAGAGGTTAATGTACATTTCAATGTTACTACAAGTGCTGGCTGTGTGTGCATGTTCGTACATAATTACAAGCACCATTTTCAGTGTGTTTTGGTCTAATTTGCTGACATGGCTGAAGGATTTCGAAAACCAGCCCCACTTGCATTTGATGATACTGCAGAGAATTGAAGAGTGTTTGAGCAAGAGCATGATATTTTCATACAAGCATTTTTTGATAAAGATGACCATGCAAGGGCATTTATTCTGCTGGTTTAAAAGCCATAGAAAGAGAGCATTTATTTGAGTATTCACCTGCTGTGTTTGCAGGGGAAGGGGGAAAACCATCATATAGTGGTACCAGCTCTGTCAAGGGAAGACCCTGAGTGCTTAAAACATAAATTTAGAGAAATGTGTAACCCCCAAACGAATATTAGAATGGAAGGCACTAGTTTTACACAAGAGATCAAAAGCCTGGAGGAAACTTTTGCAATATATATAACTGACTTGAGAAACAAAGCTAAAATGTGCAGATTTGGTGATTTAAGGGATGAGTTGATAAAAGACAGACTTGTTTGTGGTATTAAAGATGATGCTGTGAGAAAGGTTTTGCTTCTTGACATTGATTTAACTTTGAATAAGGCTGTTGAGATTTGTCAGATTTATGAGCTTACAGAAAAGTACACAAATATGCTTACAAATAAGAAATGTATGCTTCCAGTAGTTTCTAGAGCTCATGCTGATAGTACACACCACATGGTTAGAAAAAAAACTGGCCCAAGCACATGGCAGTAACTGTACACCTTGTAACAGTCACTGAGAAACCCTGTACTTTCCTAGCAAATTCCAAAGTGCACACAGTCTCAGTGAAGCACAAGGGCGAGTTAGCAAACAAGCATAAGAGTGAAGGTACATGCTCACCTAGCCTCATACACAACTATTGTAACTGTGGTGGCAATCATGAGTCCAAATGAGAAAAGTGCTTATCTTTTGGTCAACAATGCCACAGATGTAAAAAGTGGAATAATTTTCAAAGATTTTGTAAATCAAAAGAAGCTCATTCTTTTATTAAAAGGGAGCTTTCAAAGAGACAATTTGGTCAATTAGAAAGCTGTGACCCTACTTTTAATGTTGATTGTGTATCTGTGCTTAATGAAACAGTAAATGCAGTAGATTTATGGGCAAAGAATGAAGTATTTTGTACTGTTTGGATTAATGGGTCTCTCATATAGCTCAAAGTTGAGTCACTAGAATAGTACTTAAACATGTTTCTTCTTTCTGAGCACTATTGTCTGAAGAAGTTGGGAGAAGCGTTTCCTAACGAAAAGTGCTTTACACTTTGTGACTTGGATTCTGTGCAGCCAGATCGTTTTTAACTTTTTATTGCTTGGCAGTTACCGGAGTGTGCACCGGACTGCTGATTGCTGTAAGCTTGTTTTACTCAGCTATTAAACCTTGTTGGACTTTGCAGTGTACGCTCATCTTGGCTTGTGCTTATTAGCTCAAAGTTGATACAGGTTCAAAGTGCAATGTTGTGTTAGCAGAAACATTTGCTAGAATATGTGCTGGTGAGAAACTTGATTTGGCAAAGTGTGTGAACCTTGTTGCTTATGGTGGTGAAGAAATTTAAACTGAAGGTTCAGTAGTGCTTTCATGTTACTCTGCTGGAAACAGCTATGATTTGCAATTTTATGTGGTCAAAAGCATGTACAGTCATTATTAGGCTTCTGAGACAGTTTGAAAATGAGACTACTTTCATTTAATAAGGAAATCCACCATGTTAGCTTGAAAAACCACTGTTCTAATTTCACCCAGTCCATTTTTTCTACCTATGCTGATCTTTTTGAAGACAAACTAGGCAACCTCCCAGTTGTGTACTCCATGAAGTTAAACCCTGAAGTCAGTCCAGTTGTCAGACCAGCCCAGAAAGTTCCAGTAGCTATACAGCACAGAGTCAAGGCTGAGCTAGATAAAATGGTGCAGCAAGGTGTGATTTGTCCAGTTGTAGAACAAACTGAATGGATATCTTCCTTGGTCGTAGCTCATAAGAAAAGCTCAGATGATACCAGAATTTGTATTGATCCATGAGATTTGAACAAAGCACTGAAACGGCCTCATCATCCAATGTGTACAGTTGAAGAAGTCACTGCTCTTATGCCAAATGTCACTGTTCTTTCTGTCTTAGATGCAAAGAGTTCATCCTGGCAAATTTCGCTTGACAAGAAATCCTCATTGCTAACTACTTTCAGTACTCCTTTTGTCTGATACAGATTTTTCAGAATGCCATTTGGGATAACTTCTGCCAGTGAAGTCTTCCATTGTGCAATGGAGCAAATTATTTCTGGATATCCATGTGCTGTTATAGTAGATGATATTCTAGTAGCAGATTATGGTAAAGCTGAGAATGACAGAAACCTTGAGAAAGTTCTGGAAAGAGCACGTCAAGTGAATCTTAAGCTGAATCCTCAGAAATGCAAGTCAGGCTATAAAAAGTTACTTATGTTGGTCACTTATTTATCAGTTCAGGCTTATGACCAGTTCCTTCCAAGCAAACAGCAATTCTCGAGATGCCAGCTCCAGACAATGTTCAAGCCCTACAATGTTTTCTTGGCATGGTTAACTACCTAGGCATGTTCATTCCAGATTTGACATACAAGATGTATCTTGGTCATTGTCAGAACAACCCCAAAGAACATTTGATGTCCTGAAACAGAGAATTGCCAGTCCACCAACTCTCAGATACTACGATGTTCACAAACCAGTGATGCTTCAAAATTTGGACTTGGTGCAGTCATTCTTCAAGAGGGTAGACCAGTAGCCTGTACATCCAGAACTCTAACCCAAACTGAAATGCACTATGCACAGATAGAGAAAGAACTCTTGGCAATTGTGTTTGCATGTTCAAAGTTCCATGATTATATTTATGGTAGACCTATCCAGACTGAGACAGATCACCAACCTCTAGTCACTATTTTGAGAAAGCCTATGCATACAGCTCCTTCCAGATTGCAATGCATGATGCTGAAATTGCAAAAGTATAATTTTAATCTTGTCTACAGAAAAGACAAACTTCTTTATCTTGCTAATACATTATCCAGATTGCCCATAAATACCACTGAACAGCATGAAAATGAAAAACTTAATTTTGAAGTCATGGAAGTGAGAAATTTTTCTTCCATATATCTTGATGAGCTTAGATATCATACAGCCTCAGATCCAATACTTCATAATCTCAACCACTTTCTCAGTTGAGGATGGCCATCAAAGCACTCTTGTTTACCAGTAGAAGGGCAACCTTATTTTCTTTACTGAGATGAGATTTTGTTTGACAATGGTATCATCATGAACGGTCCAAAAGTAATGGTTCCAAAGTCCTTGCAACAAGAGTATATTACTATCTTGCACCCAGGAACTGATTCTACCAAAAGAAGGATGAGAGACCTAGTATTTTGGCCTTCTATGTCACATGATATTGAGAGAGTACTTTCATCTTGTTCTGTATGTAATAGTACTAAGCCACAGCAACAGAACCACTTCCGCTAAACCAGATTCCTGAACTACCTTGGTTGACAGTAGCTACCAATGTTTTCAAATGGAATGGTCAACATTACTTGGTATTACTAGACTCTTATTCCAATTGGTTTGAGATTGGCCTGCTTCCTAATCTAGCATCCAGTACTGTCAGTACTAAGATGAAGCATCATTTTGTAGTCCATGATAGTCCGCACAAAGTTATTTCTGACAATGGTACACAGTTTACAAGATAGCAGTTCAAAAGATTTGCTGAAGAGTGGGACTTTACTCATGTCACAAGAAGCCCTGAGTACCCGCAGTCAAATGGTTTGGCAGAACGTGCAGTTCAAAGTGCGAAACAATTACTAGAGAAGTCAAAATGAGGCAATAGTGATGTTTTCTTGAATCTCTTGAATCTCAGAAATGTTCCTCGTGATAAACAACTTGGTTCACCTACACAGAGAGTTCTGTAAAGACAAATCAGAACAACAATACCAATCAATAGCTCATTATTGGTTCCATGTGTCAAGAACAACAGATCAGTGAAAGCCAATCTGTAAAAGAAGCGTTTATTCTATTCTGTTCTATTATGATAAGACCAGTAAACCACTCAATCCATTACGAGAAGGGGAGATAGTGAGGATGCAGAAATCCAAAGGTTTTGGTTGGATTGGTGTCATGAAAATTGTATGTCCAGAGCAGAGATCGTACATTGTGGAATCACAGGGAGCAGAATTTAGGCAGAATCAAAAACATTTAATCCCTGTGTCTGAACCTGTATTGCAGTATCATATCATACAAGAAAGACTATATCTCAGAGTGAGTTATCCAGCATTCCAGTTCCAGAGGACATTCCAGTAAATGTCCCTTTTCCTGAAAAGAATCAAGAAACTCCTAATGTAAGTTGTTCACCAATGATTGTCCCTGTTGCTAAACCAAATTCTGATTGTTATATCACTAGATCAGACTGCATTTCCAGACCATGTTCCAGATACATGGCAACTTGGACATAAGGACATGAATGTTGTGTTTATTTTTTATTATCTATACCATTGCAGTTTTTTTTTCAAATGTCATTATATCGTGAGCAATTCATTTAATAGGGAGGATGTAGATCAATATGTATGTACACTTTTAAGAAGCTTTCTAGGGTCTTGCACAAGTGTATAAATACTGAGCACATGTGAGCCTGACTGCCATTTTGTAGTAAGCTGTTAAGATGTATGCATGTATGTCTGTGTAGTCTGCCAGTTAATCAGTTCATTAACCAGGACAAGTGACAAACCATAAATCATTAAAGTGATACAGGTTTATGCTCCAACTACACATGCCAAGCAGGAAGAATTTCACCACTAGAAATAATACCAAAAAAAGATAATAACATTCAAGAGAGGTGACTGGAATTGTAAATTTCGCCTTGGAGTACAAAATAAACCATGAGAAAAAGTAGTAGAATTCTTTGAAGGCAATTCACTTTTTCAGTACCCTAATAATGTCTTTACGCATGGATATCATCAGATGGTCAATATCAAAATTAGCCTGACTGTATACTTTACAGTCAGAAATAGAAAAACTATGTACAGTAGGCAAAAACAAGAGCTGGAGCTGGCTGAGACGTAGACCATCAGCTTCTCTCTGCAAAGTTTAGAGTTAAACAAACAAAAAAAACTACAGATCAAATTAATATAACCTCAGAAATACAGTAAACAAATATGAGATTGAAATGCTGAACAGATTTAAGGGATTATATCTAGTAGACAGACTGCATGAAGAACTTTGAACAGAAGTTTATGATATTGTTCAGAGAGAGGCAACAACAAATATTCCAAATAGAAATAGGATTAACAAATCAAAATGGCTGTCTATAGAGGCTTTGGAAGTAGAAGAAAAAAGAAAAGCAAAGGGTTATAGAAACAAGGAAAGATATGTCAAACTGAAAACAAATTTTCAGAGAAGAAAAAGAAGAGATAAGGTGGCATTTTTAAGTGATCATTGAAAATAAATGGAAGAAAATAACAGAATGGGAAAGACAGGAGATGTCTCCAAGAAAACTGGTGGTAATAAGCAAAGATTCTAAGTAAAAATAAGTGGGATAAAAGACATAGATGGGAGGAGGCTAGGAAATGATACTAAGAAGATATTGCAGGAATGTAGAGAAGAACTATATGTGAAGGCCATTAACATCTACGATACATACAGTGGTACTCTCTGTGCTCCAGAGCCACACATTCTGGAGAGTTACGTTAAATGGGATCTAAAAAGTCTAAAAACAAGGCAGTAGAAAAAGATGAAAGTCCAGCCATATTGTTTAAAATCCTGCAATAGGTTGTTTGGAATCTGCCAGAAAATTTGGAAAACACAGTTGTAACCACTAGATTGGAAAATGTCTGTTTATATTCCACTCCAAAAAAAGGAAATTATATGTGCTTAAATTATTGAACAATTATATCTGCTTCACCTGCTATCAAGGTTATACTCAAGACCCTGCAAGCTAAACTTCAGTATTATATAGATTGAGAGCTACCAGCTGCATAAGCATGTTTTAAAATGTGCAGGGGTACTAGAGAACAAATTGACAACATCTGCTGAGTAATTCAGATAGCAAGAGAGTATCATAAAAAAATGACTTCTGCATTGTTGACTAGTCTCAAGGTTATGGCTGTGTGTACTATAAAGCAGGCTAAAAGAGAACCAGATTCAAAAGACTTACACTGAGACAAGTATTTTGGAATCTGGTCCCCATTTAGACTGCTTTATAGATAAGCCTTACACTGGAGAAAGGCACTTAACACTAAGAGCAAGTCATTTTGAATTGGAGAAGGCTTACACCAGAATAAGTCACTTAGAATGAGAGCAAGTATTTTGAAATGGGTCCCAGAGTTGTAGGGCTGTTTTCATTCTGATTAGAGTTCCCTACCAAAAGCTGCTGTGAAAGTACATAGTGTTCTTCAGATCAGACAATATACAGTGATTATTTCATGCAGTAGGTGGCATAGTAGTTTCACATTAACAAAACCTGTGTATGGCATATTTACTTGTTTTGTACAAATATTTCTTCTCTTATGCCTACTGTGCATTTAAAATCATGAAATGCAGACTCAGAAGTGTATGACTAAGATGCATGCATTTTGGGGTGGAGTCAGTAATCCCTAATTACTGTCTTATCTATGCAGGAAAAAAAGAACATGATGAAAGGAGACAATGTGAAACTGATGAAATAAAAATCATGCAGAGCATTTTCTCTTTTCTTCAATGAATACCAGACAAGAAGCAGTATAAACAACCAAAACTTTTCAATGTGTGTAAGTTTGACTGTAACAAATATAGAGGAGTATAACTGGTTATTTGATCATAACCAAGTCAGTATGGATGTCAAGAAATTTACCTTAAGAGAAGTGTGAATCAAAGCTCAAGAGATGAATTTTGGCATCCCAGATTCAGAGTGGAATTGCAGGGCTCCATGCACTACAAGAGAGTTATATACTTCTCTGCTTCAAGATCTGATCATAATCTTTGTTATGCACCATTTAAAGTTTTTATGGTTGGGTACTGCATTGCAGCAAATATGGCAGTCACAACAGAACAGCACTGGAAGGCTGTGATAATACAGTTTACACTAATGAACAAAACTATGGCAAGGTATCTGACAGTTTTTAAAGCTATTGAAGAGGGGCACCTTGCTTCTGCCTGCTTTCTCTGCGGCAGTCCTAAGTGTTTCAATCTGTGCTCCCATACTTTTTTCCCTCATTAAATATTAGTATACTAGATCAGTTAAGGCTCCATGTACTACAAAAGACATCAATGTCTCGAACCCATGGCAAGTTTGGTGTGATAGGAAATGTCATCATAATCACTTATTTTACATTAGAAAGGTACACAGCAAGTTTGCCTTACTGCCAAACTTGAAATGTAATTGCAGCCCTCCAAGTATTATAAATGGAGATAAGTTATGACATCCAGGTAAAAGTGGGTGGCTATCTGTCACTAAGGTCGCAAGTTTAACTTCTATCTCCTGCTAGGATTACTGTGCAAACAAGGCAGAGGGGCATGGGCCCAGCTTTTTTCAGCCACTGAATTATGTATTATGCTGATGCTGTTGCATTGTCGCCGACAGACTGAGTAACTTACTAAACGTTATGTTCTCACGGCCATGTTTATATGAGGAGATAATAAGCACATGACAGCAATGAATGTTGTTTTCAATGTCTTACTAGCTTCCACTAAAATGCATTTTTCATATCCCTTTAAAATGCTACACTAAAATCTATTAAAAATAAATGTCTTTTCTTTTATTTTTACAGAGCAGACCGTAATTAATCCACAGAAGATGCATGCTTGACTTTTATCAGAAGTCATCTTAAAGTAAGTGTTTTGAAAAGCTTTTGGCATCTAAAAAGAATTGTTGGATAATTTACTGTTGGCACTCTGCCCCAGAGCAGATCATTGCATTCTAAGTAGGAGTGTGTGTGTTTTCTTTTTTTTTCGCTTGTCCTGCTTGGTAGATTAATGACATTAATGAAGTTTCCACTAGAGTCAGAGAAGTGGGGAGAAGAAAGGCGTTCAAGTGGAAAGACACATGACTGCATAACTGATAAGGGCTAAAGATGAAACAGACCTCAGTCTTGAAAAGAATGGCCAGAAAATACCCCCAACAAATTAGCCAACTGCCAAGTTTCTTACTGCTTCATTAGCCAGTCCACTTCCATTGAGGAACAGAGAAGGTTATGACCCCCATCACTCCCCCCATCATCTCTGATTTGAATGGAGTGAAGGTATCATTGACTAATCCTCTGAATGTAGTTTTTGTATATGACTATGCAAACAGGTGGCTGGGGGAGCATGCGGACAGGTGGTTGACATGAATTACTCTTGTGTTTAATGAATTCTGACAAGAAAACATGTAAGAGAGCAAGGCTATTTTTTTTTTACTCAGTCAGACTCTAATAGTATGTAAATGGATGAGGGGCTGTTATGATTTACAATGTAATCACAAACACCATAATTATAAACGTGTAAAAGGAAGCAAAAACTTATGCAAATTAGAAGGACAAGAAAAAATGCAATTATTTTTAGATGATAGGTAATGTAGTCACATAAGCAAAGGAGCAAAATATGTGCCATCAACATGTCTAATTGCCAAAACGTTAATCAGTCGGGAGCGTTGATGCTGTATTTATTTTTTAGATGCTGAAAATGTAATTAAATCATTGCTAGAAAGTCTCTTGAGTTACTGGAAAGGTATCTGCTCTAAAACCATATGTTTAGAAATCAGTATATGGTTGACAGTGCCAATAACCAGCTGCACAGTGTTTCAAAAAACAATGAATAAGTTCAAAGCCCAGGTTGTGTTGGAGCATTACAAAACAAAAGGAAGGCAGATCTAGTGCCCATGTCTTGCCAATGACACTGGAAAGCAAGGGGAGTATAACTGGTGATCTCCCTGCTTATTGGTGTTGTAATAGTGTAAATTTGTTTGTGTTTGTGTCTTTTGGTTTTTCCCGGTTAGGGGTCGCCACAGCGGGACTCCGGTCCACTAATGATTGGCAGTTGAGTTTTACGTACCAGCTTGCCAGGCCTGACGCACAACCTTCAACGAAGGTATGCCCATTCACGCATGTCTCCACACAGAAGATGCTCTAGCTGAGAATCGAACCGGACAGCGTCTTACTGTGAGGCAACAACGCTACCGCAGCACCACCACCGTGGGCTTAGCTGTCGTAATAGTGTAAATAAAACTCCTAAATCAAACATCCAGGAACTGCACCACCACTATAGCATTAGTGAAATACTAAAGTATCTGTTTATACACACAAGGCCAAGCTTACTATTTAAGATCCTGAGAAGTGTCATAAAATATATCCTCAGATGGCTCTGTAATTATAATGGTTAATTTTATGTCAAATCAGAATAAAAACATTTCAACACGTACAGTGGATATAAAAAGTGTACACACCCCTGTTAAAATGCCAGGTTTTATGATATAAAAAAATGAGACCACAATAAATCATTTCAAAACTTTTCCCACCTTTAATCTGACCTATAACCTGTACAATTTGATTGAAAAACAAGCAAATCTAGAGGAAAGTATAAAAAATAAAAAATGTACAATATGCTGGTTGCATAAGTGTGCACACCCTTAAACTAATGCTTTGTTGTGTGTGCACACCCTTAAACTAATACTTTGTTGAAGCACCTTTTGATTTAATTACAGCATTCAGTTTTCTTGGGAACATACCTGCCATCAATTAAAGAGACTCTGATTAACCCCAAATAAAGTTCAGCTGTCCTAGCAGGATTTTCCTGACATTTACTCAGTTGCCTGCTACAGCAAAAGCCATGGTTCGCAGAGAGCTTACAAAGCATCAAAGGGATCTCATTGTTGAAAGGTATCAGTAAGGAGAAGGGTAAAGAAAATCTCCACAGCATTGGATATACCATGGAACACAGTGAAGACAGTCATTAGAAAGTGCAGAAAATATGGGACAGCAGTGACATTGCAAAGAACTGGATGTCCCTCCAAAATTGATAAAAAGACAAGACAAAAGCTGGTCAGGAAGGCTGCCAAGAGACCTACAGTAACATGAAGGATCTGCAGGAATTTCTGGCAAGTAATGGTTGTGTACTACATATGACAACAATCTCCCGTATTCTCCATATGTCGGAAGTATGGAGTAGGGTTGCAAGATGGAAGCCTTTTTTTACACAGATAAACATCCAGGCCAGGCCAAAATTTGCAAAACAATACATCAAGTCTCCCAAAAGAATGTGGAGAAATTTGTTATGGTCTGATGAGACCAAGGTTGAACTTTTTGGCCACAATTCCAAAAGGCACTTTTGGTGCAAAAACAGCACTTCGCATCACCAAAAGAACACCATCCCTACAGGGAAGCATGGTGGTGGCAGTATCATGTTTTGGGTTGCTTTTCTTCAGCTAGAACTGGGGCTTTAGTCAAGGTGGAGGGAATTATGAACAGTTCCAAATACCAATTACTTTTGGCCCAAAAACTTCAGGCATCTGCTAGAGAGCTGAAGATGAAGAGGAATTTCACCTTTCAACACAACAATGACCTCAAGCATGCATCCAAATCAACAAAAGAATGATTTCACCAGAAGAAAATTAAAGTTTTGAAATGGCCCAGCCAGAGGCCAGACTAAAGGGGCTGTTCACAAGAGATGCCCTTGCAATCTGACAGATTTGGAACGCTTTTGCAAGGAAGAGTAGGCAAATATTGTCAAGTCAAGATGTGATATGCTGATAGACTCCTACCCAAGTAGACTGAATGCTGTAATTAAATCAAAAGGTGCTTCAACAAAGTATTAGTTTAAGGGTGTGCACACACAACAAAGTATTAGTTTAAGGGTGTGCACACTTATGCAACCAGAGTATTGTATGTTTTTTATTTTTTATATTTTTTCCCCTAACAGATTTGTTTGTTTTTTAATTGAATTGTACAGGTTATAGGTCACATTAAATGTGGAAAAAGTTTTGAAATGATTTATTGTGGTCCCATTTTTTATATCACAAAAACCTGCCATTTTAAGAGAGACACTTTTTATATCCACTGTATATGCTGCCAAACTTAAACTATGATATTAAAAATGAATAAAGTATTGATACTTCAAATAAGAGACAAAACGCATCTATAAGTATAGGCCAGAATTGAGTCTATTTCAATTTGTTGAAGGTTCACTTCCACAAACCTTTCTTCATCGACCCAAAACCACAGAACGTACAGTTCCGTGAATGTTTACATCCATGAAAGATTTAAGTAGGAAAAGGAAGCAGTTGGCCAACAGCACAAATTTGGCATTTTCCACACTGTAGTGCGATCTTGGAGTTGGTATATATATATATATATATATATATATATATATATATATAGTTAAGGGGGTGTGCTGTGTGCTCTGGTGTAGTGCTGGACAAGTGCTTCCTTTCCATGGTGAAATATTTTTTTGATGTGAACATTCGTGGAACTGAATATTCGGTGGTTTCAATCAAAGAAGAAAGGTCGGTGGAAGTGAACTTTCTACAAATTTGATATAGACCCCCAGATAATTTACTAATATGGTTCTTTCTATAGTTCTTGCTTAACAAGTAACAACACACACACATTTTATGTCTGAAAACCCAACAGAAGCATCAGTTGTGCAGCAGCCACACACACACACACACACACACACACACACACACACACACACACACACACACACACACTCACACACACGCACACTTTTCAATTAATACAGCTCTTAGGTGGGAAATAAGTAATATTACTACAGAAAATCACTAACCCCCATGTTGTTTGTGAGCTGAATATTGTCAACAAGAAGGTAGAAGTTTGAGTTATGCCATAGAAAAGTAATTTCAAGTCTGCTACATTGGGCCACATCATAATCCATTTCTTTTTTACAGTATCATAATGTTGCCCTTTGCGGTGAATTTAGAATAGCTTGGCTATGATTTAACAATGCAAACTACAGGACAACATTAATAAAATAATGGTCATGCTGTTCTGTTATAATCCCTTATTCTTTTACAGTCTCAAAGTTTCCCTTTGTGGTGAGTTTGGGGTACTTTGCCAGAGGTTTGATGCATGCAAACTACAGGTCAGCATTTATAAAATGGAGGTTATGCTGCTCAGAACCCAAGAATGATATAGCCAGATGCAACCTTCCTGAGCTACTCTTAGTACAGGAGAATATTAAAATAGATGCAGTTTAGACCTTCTAGTATCTAAATGTGATTCTATTACAGTTTCCAGAAACAGCATACACTGAGGTCTAAATGACAGGAGCACAAATGGCCACATGTGACAGCTGCTAAATTTTAAGAAGATGAAAGACAACAGCCTGAAAAGCACTGCTTATAAAAGTGATAAAATGCCAATATGTAAAACTAAAACAGATTTAAGTCAGCAGAATGTATGGAAAAGCTGATCTCCATCCCCCTGTAATTTAACTCTGAGAGCATGACACCACACAGAAAGAGAAAACCTGTCAAGTCACAATCTGTAAGGTGATATCAACCTGACCTTGAAGAAGGGACAAACTACCTCAAGTGCACTTTCAAAATTATAGCCTGACTTCAAATTTAGAATATTTCGGGGGATGGGGGCAGTAATCTTCAGTGCCACCAAAAACCCATAGGTATATAAACTTGCAGTTTTACCCACAACTTTAATGTGGAATTAATTGTACAATATTGAACTTTACAAATACATTACTTTGTATTATAAAATGGCAGCTCATTGCCATTCAAAAACGTGCATGCTGATTGGACAGCCCAACCAGCATGCCCGTTGTAAATTGAGCATATACCACTAGAAAAATAGTTTGTCCACTAAAGTACCATTGAGCAGCCAGACTTTTCTACTGGCGTATGTTTCATAGGTTCATAGGTTTATACTAGGCTATCTGCCCTAAGGCATTTATAAGCCTAGCCCAAATTTTTGTGGCTTACGCCACCCCTTATATGAAAAAATGCTGTGCCCATTAGTTTGTTGTGCCTCTGTCCAGCAGTGACACAGATATGATTCCCGGGGTAAACCTACGATCTCCCATCCACAGGTCTAGATTTCTCTTGAACAGAGTCAGCAAGGTGCTCTGCCTCACATGGACCGGGATTTTATTCCACAGCATAGGGAGTCTCTGAGTGATAAATCTATCCCTCCAGCACATCCTATTTATATCCGTGCTAAGGTTTAAGTCGCTTGCTCTAGTGGTTTTGGTGGATTTGGATTTTTGAGGTGGAGCATGTCCATTAATTCCGGGTTGGACATGGCCTTGTATGTCAGGCACATGTCACCTCTGAGCAGACGGTATGCGACTGAATAGAGCTGGAGTTTCTTCAATCTGGCAGCATATGACAGATTTTGGAGTCCCTTTATCCTTTTGGTGAGGAACTTTTGGGGTCTCTCCAATTGCTGCAGATGTCGGGTGAGATACATCCCAAATGGGGCATTGTACTCGATCATTGGTCTGATAAGTGAAGAGTACAAGGAACAATGACCTCACTAGATCTGGATGTGAATCCCTTCATGATCAGGTGGGCAATGTAGAAGGTCTTTCTAACCACTTTAGCAATGTGAGTGTCAAAAGAAAGGCCACTGTCAACCTGGGTCCCCAGGTCCCTGATAACCTCTTCTGTGCTTAGTGGATTGCCACCTATATGGTAGCTTGGGGTTGCCTTGTTTTTCCCGAAGGGTATGACTATACATTTTTTGGCGTTTAACTTCAGGCCATGGCTCTGGCACCAGCTATCTGTTTCCGTGAGTCCCTTCTGAAGGATATCCGTGTCCGATGCACTTTCCACTATGGCCCAGTTTGCAGTCGTCTGCAAACTTTGTCAGCCAAAGTCCTCCCATGTTGGCCTGTACTTCTGAGAAGTAGATGCCAAACAATAGGGGGCCAAGGACCGAGCCCTGTGGGACACCACTTGTGACCAGCTTGGAGTCTGACACAGTGCCAGCAACTCTAACCCTGTGGGTTCTGTCCTTAAGCCAATTTGCAACCCATCTTGTGACATATGGGTTTACATTTAAGCTGGTAAGTTTTTCTACAATACCCGAGTGGGGTATTGTGTCGAAAGCCTTTGCAAGGTCAAGGTAGGCTGCATGGACTGCCTTTCCCTCATCAATGGCCTTGGTGACAGTTTCGAAGAAGTCGACCAAGTTCAAAAGGCATGATCTTCCCTTGACAAAGCCAAACTGGGTCGGGTCCAATGTCTGCAAGTCCCCTATATCTTTGTTTATGAGCTCCATTATGATCCTCTCCATAGCTTTGCAGACTAGACTTGTTAAGCTTATGGGGCGGTAATTACCAGGGTCCATAGAGGCGCCTTTGTGGAGTGGGACCACAGTTGCCGTACGCCACTCCTTGGGCATGTATCCTGTGGTAAGGCTGAGATTAAACAGCTGCCTTATGTGCGGGTTTAATTCCTCATTTAGCTCATGTAGCACACAGCCAGGGACATCATCCGGTCCCATTGATGCTGTGTTTTTAGCTTTAGAGAGAGCAGCTTTCACCTGCGCATTTGAGATGTCCGGGAGGCTACACTCGGCTGGGATAGTTATCTCTCCTTTAGGGGAGAGGGGTGAAGTTTGCACTGAACCTGTCTGCCAGTATGTTGGCAATGTCTGTGGGTTCAGTGATTTTTGTATCATTTTGGACTAATTCTGAGCATATCTGGGAGTTTCCACCCAGGTTCCTAACATAGCTGAAAAAGGCCTTATGATTGTCCTTTGAATCCATGGCAATTTTTCTCTCAAAATTGGCCTTAGTTGATTTTATGAGTGCTCGTATTTTTTACTAATAATGATCAGGGGTGACTTCCCTTTTATGGATTTTGTTCTATCATGTAATAGCTTTCTCCTCTTATTGTAAAGTTTGTTAATGGCTGGGGTCCACCAGACTGGACGTTTGCCCTTTGTGGAAAGAGTCTTGGTTTTATTTGGGATTGCCTGATCCATGCAGTCCTGGAGGTGTTCATAGAAGGCATTTGTAAGGGCTTCCGCAGCTTGGGTTGTGGTTTCCTCTGGCTCAGGGGCCTTGAAGGATACCACACCAGTCTTGAGTAGTGTGAAGTTTGCTTTAGAGAAGTTCTTCACTATGGTCTTTTGTTTGGGGTGGGGCGGGATGTGGATTTCCATTGAGATTAGTTTATGATCAGATCTCACCAATGAGGGATATACTTCGTGTGGAGCATTTTGTCCCCATGTTTGTGACAATGAGATCTAGTATATTTTCTCCTCTCATGGGAACAGTGACTAGCTGTTCCATGGCATTTGAATTTATGAACTCCAGGAACCGTTGGGCTAGACAGTTAGGGCTTGAGTAATGTTCCCAGTCTATATTCGGGTAGTTGAAGTCACCCAATATGATGGTGTTTGGAGATACATTTATACCCTCCAGTGTCTTCAGGAAGGCTGTGTGGGGTTCCTGAGTTTGAGAGGGTGGCCTGTAGCATGCTACAATTTGTAGAGCAGTTTTGCCTATGGTTAGTTGCACCTGGATGGTTTCCGAGCTTGCGTTGCCACCAACCTGGAGGTGTGGGTATCCTTTATGAATATGGATACACCCCTCCTTTTGTGGTGTGGTCCGGGTTTTGGGGCCGGAACGCATGATATGAGGTAAAACCTAATAGTGCCGGGGTGCTCTCAGGAGCCTTGAACCAGGTTTCAGTTACAGCACAGACATCGATGTTCTCCATACTGAGAAGGGCCTCGAGTGCGTGCATTTTGAGATTTAGACTTCTGGCATTGAACAGCATTACCCTCAGTTTCTTCCCATTTTTGTTTTCTAGGGTGGTAGGTTTAGAATTTGAGCCTTGCCTAAAAATGGCACTATGGGGTGGCAAGAGCCTTAGCCAATATCCGGAATCCCAGGGTGACAGGTGCAAGCTGTCCCTTGCGAGCAGCGTGGCTTGTCAAGCATGTCATCCCAGGCAGACAGACACTGGATCCCCTTTGAATGACACCAGACATTAAGCCAATTGTTAAAGCTGATCATCTTGTCTCTATATTGTGGCATCATTCTTGGTGAAGGAAGGATACTGCTCAGGGTTAGGGTCATACCTGCCTGGGCTACATAATCAGAGAGCTCCTCTATGTCTCTTTTCATGTAGTCCAGGAGGTGCGTCTCAGGTCGCTTCACACCAGCATGGACAATGACTGTGTCATATTTGTACTTGCCGTGGAGTGACCCGAGTGCTTGTGTTATGTGGCGGATTCTAGCGCCCGATAGGCAGCTTACTGTGACCCTCTCCTTGTTCAGCCTGGTGAGTGGGACGTCAGTGTGTCTGACTATGGAGTCACCTATGACAAGTATGTTTGGTGTTGTATTTGGCCTTAAGGGCTGTGACTGCTTTGCACACTGCTTTTGTGGTTTATGTGTTGCTTGTGGGGTGTCTTGAGGTAGCAGTTGTTTGGGTGTCTGCTTTGGAGGCCTCTGCTGTTTAGGTAAATTTTTACTCAGAGCCTCCGAGTATGTCTTTGTGTGTTTATGTGTTTGATTCAGTGGAGTGGTAGCATTATGTGAGGCTGGTTTTGTGGTGTGTGTAGTTGCCTTCTCCTCCTGTCTTGGTCTTGCCAGTCCTGAGTTGAGAGAGCTCAGCCTCCAGTTTGGCTAAATAGCTGCATCTCTCACAAGTATTTGTGTTATGTGGGAGGAGGAGAGGGTTGTCTGTGTACATGAGGCAGTTATAACATTGCCTCAAGATTCCCAGATTCACCAGCTGGACCGGAGAGGAGATTGACAACTGACCTTTGGACATGCTAGAATAATATTGCAAAATCCTTAATTGAAAACAAGGGCCAGTGGGGAGTGAGGGTGTAGTGCTTTTAATTTTTAGTGCTGACTTATATAATTGCTTTAGTGAGCAAGTGCCAGGTAACTTGAGTGCAATGTGTTACAAGTAACTAAATGCAAAAACGACAAACAGTAACTTTCTTTCAAGTGAAACAAGGAAATAAGTACAGTAAGCAATGCAGATATCACTAGTGATCCACAGAAGCGCTGAGAAGCCGCGTATTAGGTGGAATTAGCTTCCAGGGAAATAACAAGCAAACAGACAACAAGCATATAAACAAAGCTAGATTCAGCAGGCCTGGATCTAGTCTATGCTAGAGCAAACAAGGTGAACCAATTTCAGTAAGATACAGTTCAAATATTCAGGCACTATAAACCTTTAACCAGAAATTCCCAGCTCAGAAGGGCAGAGTCCAGCCTCTTCTCCCACAAGAGTGCAGACCACGAACCTTCTTAATGTAAAATAACTGGCCTGAAGCCCAAGTGCCTAAACCTGAACTAATACACTTGGACACTGGGCTCTCAATCAGCAGTTCCCAACTTAGAAGGATGAAAGCTACCTGTCCTGCCACCACAGTGCTTGCCACAAACCTTCCTAATGTAAAACAACTGGTCTGAAGCCCAAGTGCTTAATCCAAAAGACTTGAATGATAGCTACACTTTAATCAAGTTACAACCAAGCAGTAATAAATACCATTGAATACTTTAGAGAATGTCTGGATTAGTGCTCAAGTTACACAAACAAAGCTAGATCCAGCAGGCCCGAATCCAGTCTATGCCACAGCAAACAAGGCGCACCAACTTCAGTAAGAAACAGTTCAGATATGCATGCACTATAAGCCTTTAACCAGAAATTCCCAGCTCAGAAGGGCAGAGTCCAGCCTCTCCTCCCACAAGAGTGCAGACCACGAACCCTCTTAATGTAAAATAACTGGCTTGAAAGCCCAAGTGCTTAAACCAGAATTAATACACTTTTAGAATAACAGACACTGAGCCCTCAATCAGCAGTTCCCAACCTAGAAGGATGTAAGCTACCTGTTCTGCCACAACAGTGCAGACCACAAATCCTCTCAGTGCAAAACAACTAACTGGTCCGAAGCCCAAGTGTTTAAACCAAAAGGCTTAGAATGAGTTACACCAAGCAGTAATAAATACAATTGAGTATTTTAAGGTGATGCAAAAGTAAAAAGAAGTAGGTAAAAACACAAGTACAGTAAAAGCAGATGAAATTTTTTTTTTTTTTTTTTTTTTTCTTAACAAATGCTGAGATCAAAGAAACAGATTTGAGTGCTGAAACTAGAAAACTGGCTAGTTATAAGAAAAAAAAACAAGCTAGAAGGCTTCCCTCAAACACAGAAGGGCTTGGGGGCTCAGAAGCCTACAAATAGTCTGTACCACTTAACAAGAAAGGCAGGAAATAAGCTTAATTTTTTTTTTTTTTTTTTTTTTCTATTTCCCAGATGCTCTCTTTGTACACAGTAGGAGTGCCTGAAATCAGAATATGATCTCACTGCGATCAGTTGAGTGAGCAAATGAGATGGGCCCAGAGGCAGGCTGAGGGGCGGGCAGTTTCAATGCCACTAGCAAATAACAAAATTCAGCCAACACTAGATTCAGTTCAAGTTACTGAAGAGCAGAATAACTTCAGTTAAAAATTCCTTCAACACTCCTTCATACACAGTTTAAATCAAATTAAATACTGTAGAATACTGTATTTTTTTTTTAAAAAAGTGTAGATAAAGGTACTTAAATTCTCTTATACGTCCAGTTGAATATAACCAAGTTCTTAGCTGGCCAAGCTGAAGTTTTAAAGCAGGAATTATTTCACATGCACCAGTTTAAATATGCAAGGACAGGAAATCAAAGAATGTGGCTACCCCCACACCTGTAATTACTAGCAAATAACAAAATTCAGCCAACACTAGCTTCAGTTCAAGTTACTGAAGAGCAGAATAACTTCAGTTAAAAATTCCTTCAACACTCCTTCATACACAGTTTAAATCAAATTAAATACTGTATAATACTGTATTTTTTTTTAAAAAAAAGTGTAGATAAAGGTACTTTATCTTTATCGGAGGGCTGAGCAAAATATATGAAAAATGAGGTACATTCTGCAAAAGTAAAGAAACAGAAACGTACCAGATTTTCCTTGTATTTCTGCACTGTCCCTCATAAAATCTCGGCAGACTCTCATATGTATCAATTGTCTCGATCTTCACAAAATGTCCAGATTTTTGCCTCATGGTTTTGGTCTTTTCCTGATGAAAAAAAAAAGTTTTCTGGCAAGCCACTGGGGATGGAAGTCATTAAATAATGGCATACAGTTGTGGTTTAGGGTTCATATCCTTCAGAAAATGCATGACAGCAAAAAAAAAAACTCTCAATCCAGTAACTTTCTTAAGTTTCTAAGAGCAATAAAATCTGTCTCTATTTTTGGACCTTTGTCTCCCATCCCCAGATTATGTTTGCTTTGTCTATATTTCTTGCATAAAAAACAGAACTGGAGATTTTCTTTTCTCTGTTTCTTCATGCACTGCACTTATGTACTGTGCAAGCATGGGAACATAAGTCCAATATGCGTGCCCAGTATATCAGGAAACAATGCAAAGGAACGCTAAGATGCCATTATACAAAGACATTATTTAAGAAAAGTAAGCAATTTCTTTCTTAAATAATGTCATTTTATAATAGCAATAACCCTCTCATGGGAATATGAAGATTTACCAATGGATGGTTTTGTTTAATCACCTGGGTTTCACCTCATGATCAAACCATGCCAGCTATGGGTAAATCTTGATATACCTGTAGATCATTGTGTATATTGTACCTAATCAGCCACTGTAGCAAGATAGCATGTGCATATATAAGTTACTGAGCACATGCAAGATCAGTGCCATTTTGTATAGTCAGTCAGAGTGAATTCAGGCATGAATGGAGATGCACATGCGAGTTTGTTTAAAGTAACAAGTCAGTCAGTTAGCTTATGAAGTTCGAAGTATATGTTCCGGTTACAGCTCCTCGTGTGTTTATTTATAATAAATGACTCAAACAAATACCCAGTTTCAATGTCTCATTTGATACGTGAGAGATGTGCAATGGTGTCAGAATATGATCTGAAACTGAAGCAGCTCGCAAACCATGAGCATGCAGTTAGAAGTGGAGAAATGTACAGGAGCCAACTCACAAACAGGTCAGTGGTTATTTAAAGGTACTTAAACTCATTTAAATGATTTTTCAGTCGCTGAATAAGTGGCAAAGCATTCAAAATGTTCAAAATAATTACCAAGATAAACAAAATGTCCGAAATAGCAACATACTGATAAAAGTATTCAAAATAATTAAAAAAGTGTTTGAAATAATCTCTGAAATGTTTAAAATGTATAGAAAGGCTAAAATGACTGATTTTTTTTGCAATGTACTACTTTCTCACATTAACTAAAACTTTTCGAAGTATCTGAAGTTTCTGAAATGTTCACAGTTTTTGAAGTGTTAAAGTGAAGCCTTTTCTGAGAGATTGTTGTACAGCTGGGCATAATTACAAGTACCTATTCTATGCTTATATTTAAATGAATTTTGTTGTTATGGCAGAGGGATTTTGCAGACCTGAACTGCTGGTGTTTAATAATAATATTGCTGAGAATTGGCGAGTGTTTGAGCAAGAATGTGATATTTTCATGCAGGCTGCATTTTCCTGATAAAGACGCACATACAAAAGCATTCATACTTCTTAATTTAGCTGGCTTGGAAGCCATTGAGAGGAAACGTTCATTTGTGTATGCATCTGCAGTGTATGCAGGGGAAGGGGAAAACAGCCATATTGTGATACAGGCTGAAAAGCTGGAAGACTCTTAATGCTTAAAACTGAAATTTACAGAAACGTGCAATCCTCAAATGAATATTACAATGGAAAGGTACATGTTTTACACAAGAAATCAAAAGCCTGGTGAAACTATAGCGGCATATATTACTGACTTAAGAAATAAAGCAAAAACATGCAGAGTGGTGATTTACTGATGAGTTGATAAAAGACTGGCTTGTGTGTGTGTGGTATTAATAATGATGCAATGAGAAAGATTTTTCTTCAAGACAGTAATTTAATGTTGATCAAAGCCATTGGGATTTGTCAAATACATGAGCTTACAGAAAAGCATGCAAATATGCTTACGAATGAGAAAAGCATGTATGCAGTAACTCATGCAGTATCCCCCAGTGTAAATGTTGATAGTGTATAACATAAAGCTAAGATGGAAAAGAAGTATAAACCAAAGGGTGTACAAAATAACCTGTTGTAACTGTGGAGGCAGTCTTGAACCTAAACAAGAGAAGTGCTTAGCTTTTGATCAGCAATGTCACAGATGTAAAAAATTGAATCATTTCAAAAGGCTTTGCAAGTCTAAAGTAGCACATACATTTATTAAAAGAGAGCATCTGAAGAAGCGAGTAGATCAGGTAGAGAGCCATGAGCAAACTTTCTGTGTTGATGGTGTCTCTGTGATCAGTGAAACAATTAATACAGTAGATTATCAGTTGGCAACAAAGAGCAAAATATTTTGTACTGTACGAATTGATGGGAAACCTGTAGAGCTTAAAGTGGACACTGGATCCACGTGCAATGTTATATCAGTACAAATGTTTGCCAGAGAAAAAGCTGGTGAGAAACTTGATTCAGCAAAGTGTGCAAAACTAGTTACTTATGGTGGTGAAGAGATTCAAACTGATGGCGCAGTAGTTCTCACATGCCATTCTGCTGGGAACAGTTATGACTTGCAGTTTCACTTAGACAAAAGACACATGCAGTCACTGTTAGGCCTCAAAGACAGTCTGAGAATGTGACTTATTTCATTTAAAAAGAGGGCCACCATATAAGTCTGAACAACAAAAATAGTTTTACACAGAATATTTTTAGTGAATACTCTGATATTTTTCAAGACAAGCTTGGAAAACTTCCAGTCACACATTCCATGAAGTTAAACCAAGAAGTAAGCCCAGTTGTCAGACCAGCTAGGAAGGTTCCAGTAGCAATGCAGAGCAAAGTAAAAGCCGAAATGGAAAAAATGGTGAATTTAGGTGTCCTTGCTCCAATAAAAGAACCAACTGAATGGGTATCCTTCATGTTCATAGGAAACTAGTCCAGAAAAAAAGCAAATCCCAAGAAGGAAAGACATCCCTGATCAGTATCAGTAAGAAACTAAGGTCCCTCATGAAATCATCCAAGGCTAACTTCGAAAGAAAAATAGTCAAGGATTCAAAAGATAACCACAAAGCCTTCTTTAGCTATGTTAAGAATCTAAGTGGCAACTCGCAGGTATGCACTGAACTAGTGCAAAATAGCACAAAATATACTGAACCTACTGATACTGCCAACATCCTGGCAAAAAGATTCAGTTCAAGCTTCACCTCCAAAAGGGCCCACAACAATACCAGAAAAGTGTAGTGTCCCAAAAATCACAGACACACAGGTGAAAACAGCCCTTTCAAAAGCCAAAAACACAGCATCAATGGGACCAGATGGTGTCTCAGGCTGCATCTTGTACGAACTACAGAACAAACTAACCCCCCCACCTAAACACGCTGTTCAACCTCAGCCTCTCCACAGGCTACATGCCCATAGAATGGCACACAGCAACAGTTATTCCTCTCCACAAAGGAGGACCACAACTGACCCTGGTAACTATTGCCTCATAAGCCTGACTAGCCTGGTCTGCAAAGCTATGGAGCGCATCATCATGGAACTCATTAAGAAAAACATTGGGAACCTCCAAACACTTGACCTGACCCATTTCGGCTTTGTTAAGGGCAGATCATGCCTACTAAACCAGGTTAACTTCTTCGAGACAGTCACCAAGGTCATAGATGAGGGAAAGGTGGTTCACACAGCCTACCTTGATCTCGCCAAGGCTTTCAACACCATTCCCCACTCAGGTATTACAGAAAAACTCACCAGCCTGAACATAAACCCCTAGGTCATGAGATGGATTGCCAACTGGCTTACAGACAGAACTCACACGGTAAGAATAGCAGGCTCCAGGTCCAACTCTAAACCAGTCACAAGTGGTGTCCCACAAGGCTCGGTCCTGGGACCCCTACTGTTCATCATATACTTCTCAGAAGTACAGGCAAACATAGGAGGACTATAGCAAACCAAGTTCGCTGATGACTGCAAACTGGGGACCATAATTGATTCTCCAGCTGACACGGACATCCTCCAAAAGAGCCTTACTGAGATGGACACATGGTGTCAAAGTCATGGCCTCAGGCTAAATGCCAAAAAATGCATAGTCATCCTATTTGGGAAAAACAAAACACCCACAAATTACCACATAGGTGGCAGCCCCCTTAATACAGAAGAGGTAATAAGAGATCTGGGGACCCAGGTAGATAGTAATCTCTCCTTTAACAATCATATTGCCAAAGTAGTTAGGGAATCCTTCTATGTGGCCATCTAATTACTAAAGGGTTAGCATCTAGAAATAAAGAGGTTATAGTGCCCCTCTACTCATCACTCATTAGACCCATCATAGAGTACAATGCCTCATTTGGGATGTACCTCACAAGACACTTCCAACAGCTGGAAAGACCACAAAAGTACCTCACCAAGAGGATTACTGGCCTCAAACATATGTCCTATGCAGCCCGACTGAAAAAACTCCGGCTGTACTCAGTGCATATCGCTTACTCAGAGGTGATCTCTGCCTGACTTACAAAGCCATGTCCAACTCAGAACTGATGGACATGCTCCACTTAAAGAAATCCAAGTCACTGCGAGCCACGCGCTCTAGTGAGCTAAACCTTGCCACAATAATAATAAATAGAACATGCTGGAGGGATAGATTCCTGTCACAGAGACTCCCCATGCTTTGGAACAAAATTCCAAACTACGTTATAGGCAGAGCCCCTCACTAACATGCTTCAAGAGAAACCTTGACGAGTTGATGGGTAACATAAAATACACCCCTGGGATCACTTCATTGGCTCTGCTTGACAGAGGATCGGTTAATTAATCAATGGAGCAGTGAAAGCCGACACACTCTGGCTAAGCTTATAAATGCCCTCGGGCAGATAGCCTAGTACCTACCTATGAACCTATAAGAAAAGCTCAAATGATATTTAAATATGTATTGATCCAAGAGATTTAAACAATGCACTTAAATGTCCTCATCATCCAATGTGCATAGTAGAAGAAGTAGCTGCTGTCTTGGCAATTGGCACATGGCAAATTTCGCTGGATCACAAATCTTCATTGTCAACCACTTTCAGTATACCATTTTGTAGATACAGATGTTTGAGAATGCCATTTGGGATAAATTCTGCTAGTAAAGTATTTCAGCGTGCAATGAAGCAAAATTTTTTTCTGGTTATCCATGTGCTATTATAGTAGATGACATTATTGTAGGAGGGCAATGGTGAAGGCAAACATGATAGAAACCTCAAGAAAGTTCTAGGCCATGCACATGAAGATAATATTAAACTGAATCCTCAGAAATGTAAACTCAAACTGAAAGACGTTACTTATATGGGTCATTTGTTTACCAGTTCTGGCTTACAACCAGATTCATCTAAGCAAGCAGCAATTCTTGAGATGCCAGTTCCAGAAAATGTCACATCTTTACAATGTTTTCTTGGTATGTCAACTATTTAGGAAAGTTCATCTCAAACCTGAGTGAGCTTTCAGCATCGTTACGTGAGTTGACATGCAAAAATGTAAACAGGTCCTGGTTGGAACAATACCAAAAACCATTTGACTTTCTGAAACAGAAAATTGCCAGTCCACCCACATTGAGATACTATGGTATGCACTAACCTGTAACTCTTTTTTGTGATGCTTGAGAGTATGGTCTTGTTGCAGCATGTCTTCAAGAAGGGATATCCATAGTCTATGCATCCAGAACTTTAACCCAAACTGAAATGCAGTATGCACAAATTGAAAAAGAGCTTTTGGCAGTAGTGTTCACGTGTTCAAAGTTCAGTGATTATATTTATGGAAAACCTATCCAAACAGAGACTGACCACCATCATCTAGTGACAATTCTGAAAAAGTCATTACATACAGCCCCAGCATGCTTGCAATGCATGATGCTGAAACTGCAAAAGTACAATTTCAATAATGTCTTTACTAAAGGCAAATTTCTGTATCTTGCTGATGCTTTGTCGAGAGTGCCCAGACAAACAACAGAACAGCATGGCATTGAGAAAGCAGACTTTGAAGTCATGGGAGTCATGGAGGTTAAAAATTTTTCCTCCTCACATCTTGATGAACTCAGAAATCATACAGCTTCAGACCCATTTCTCCAGAAACTGAAACGTTTACCAGCCAAGGATGGCCAGCAATACAAACTAGTTTACCACTTGACATACAGAAGTATTTTCCTTACAGAGAAGAGCTCATGATGGAAGATGGAATCATCATAAAGGTCCTAAGTGGTAATTTCTACAGCTTTGTAGCAGGAATATATCAAGATTTTGCATTGTGATCACCCAGGTACTGTTTTGGCCTTCAATGTCAAAAGATATAGAGAAAGAAACTTTAGCTTGTTCAATTCATAACAACACTAAATTGCACCAACAAAAAGAACCACTTCAGCTAAATCACATTCTTGAATTACCATGCCAATGGCTGCTACTGATATTTTCAAATGGAATGGTCAACATTACTTAGTGTTAGTAGACTCTTACTCATATTGGTTTGAAACTGACCTTCTTCCTAACTTAACATCTAGCACTGTCATTACAAAATTGAAGAGACATTTTTCTGTCCATGGTAGTCCATACAAAGTCATATCTGACAATGGTGGATAGTTTACAAGTCAGCAGTTCAAGAAATTTGCTGAGTTTTGGGACTTTGTCCTTGATACTAGTAGTCCTAAGTATCCACAGTCCAATGGATTAGCTGAGCATGCAGTTCAAAGTTTGAAGTACTTGGAGAAATGCAAGAGAGATGGTACCAATATTTTTCTTAACTTACTTAATCTCAGAAACATTCCTTGAGATAATTTGCTTGGTTCACCTGCTCAGAGATTGATGCCCATACAGTCTAGAACAACTCTTCCAATCAGTAAACAATTATTGATACCAAATGCAAACAACAACATAATGGTCAAGACCCAATTTTTGAGAAAGGGCCAGTCACAAAAATTGTACTATGATAAATCCAGCAAACCTCTTAGACCATTAAGACAAGGAGAGATTGTGAGAATGCAAACATCTAAAGGATATGGCAGAGTAGAAATCATCAAAAATATTTGTGAAGAATTGAGCTCTTACATCATACAAGCTGAAGGAATGGATTTCAGAAGGAATCTAAGGCACACACTGCCAGTATATGAACCAGTAACGCAACAGATTGCCTGTGCCAATGGCTCTATTTCTCAGAGTGGCTTTGCACTTGTTCGAATTCCAGAGGACAGTGTACTTTCTTCAAGTAATCCTGATGTAAGCCCCGAAGTTCCAGTTGAGAAAGAATTCTCAGACACTGCCTCTGTTGCTAAACCCAGTCAAAGATTTTATGTGACCAGATTGGGTAGAATTTCCAAACCCAATCCGAAATACACAGTGACTTGGACTTGAAGTCATTTGTTAAATGTTGATGTGATATCTAGCTTGCAAAAATATCTTGTTCTCCTATTGCATATCAAACAAATCAAAGAGGGAGAATGTAGATTTGTACCTTGTCAGCCACTGTAGCTACATAGCACATGCATATAAGTTACTGAGCATGTGCAAAATCAGTGCCATTTTGTATAGTCAGTCAGAGTGAATGCAGGCATTAATGGAGATGCACATGCAAGTGTGTTTGAAGTAACAAGTCATTCAGTTAGCTTACGAAGTTTGAAGTATATGTTCCAGTTACAGCTCCTGGTGTGTTTATGTATAATAAATGACTCAAATACGCAGCCTCAGTGTCTCATCTGATAAATGAGACATGTGACAATGCTCACACCCACTCGTGGGTTATTGCTTAAATATCTGACAGCATCAGTGTGCAGTTTAAAGTACAAAATCTTAATGGTCTTGCAATTATTTATCTATATACATATATGTGTGTGTGTGTGTGTGTGTGTGTGTGTGTATATCCCTGGAGGAGTATATATGTACACACACACACATATATAAACATTATATATATATATATATATATATATATATATATATATATATATATATATATATATACACACACACACACACATATGTACACACACACACACATATATATATATATATATATATATATATATATATATATATATATATGTACACACACACACATATATAAATATATATATATATATATATATATATATATATACACACACACACACACACATATATATAAATATATGTATATGTACACACACACATATATAATTAATTAATTTATTTATTTTACATTTGTTTACATATACATAAGCTAAGTTGATATGCATATATCAATCACAATACTTATCTGGCATTCACTTTACAGTGGAACATATTTACAATGGGCAAAAATGTTGAGATAGAAATCATAGTTTATTTTGTTTTGGGCTATTTTAGTTTAATCTGTAATATTTTAGTGAAAAATAAGATTCAACGAGATATACAAGCACCCCCCCCCCTCAAAAATGGGGTCAGGTCATGGATGTCGTTTGAAAAGCTCACCAAATACCTGAGCACCTGAAAGATGTTTCAATAATTTAAAGCCTGCTGTAAGATATTCTGCATTCTTGTTCTTGTCACTGGAGACAACTCACAGAGGTCTGATATCTCATAGTCAGACTATGGGCTTCCCTTTGATGTTGAAGTACAGTACAGCTGCCGTAAAGCTGAATGGCATGGTCTGTGCTGATTGCGCTAAGATATGAACTCCACTACCTTTTCCTCAATACTTACTAAGTCTTCCATAAAAATGAAAAGTGCTATATATGATCACCTACTATCTGCTCCTGAACAGATTCTGTCTTCAACCCACTCCCACTCCTATTTACAGGGATTGCATTTCATATATAAGATCACCCACTGTTTTGGATTCCTTGTTTACCCTGGCTTTTCTAAGGAACAGAATTGCAAAAAGTAGCAGGGTTATCTTTTTCACAATCTCCCATCCCTGAACTTTAAATCACAGACTAAAATGACCATTCTGCACCTTTGGAAATATTTTCCTAATTAATTAAAAGTGGTGCTGCGGTAGCGTTGTCACCTCGCAGTAAGACGCTGTCCGGTTCGACTCTCAGCTAGAGCGTCTTCTGCGTGGAGACATGCGTGAATGGGTGTACCTTCATTGAAGGTTGTGCGTCAGGGCTGGTAACTCGGCACGTAAAAATCAACTACCAATCATTAGCGGACTGGAGTTCCGCTGTGGCGACCCCTAACCGGGAAAAGCCGAAAGACACAAACAAATTAAAAATGGAATACAGACTTCCAACTTTTAAGAATATGGCTTTTGCATACTTTATTGAAAATGCATCCCATAGATGTTCCACACCAAAGTAATGATTTTACATCAGCATCACCACACACACTACATATTTTACTATGTCATCTGGTACCAGCTAGAACTGTTGATCTTGATTTCAGTGAGGTGTATGCCCAAATGATTTATCCTAAATTAGTAATTCTGATGATGGTAAAATATTTCATAAAGTTTCTACCCAGTATATCTTAGGTAATATTTTAAATAAATGGCTCCTGGTGGTCTAGTGGTTAGGATTTGATGCTCTCATCACTATGGCCTGGATTCAAGTCCTGGTCAGAGAGTTTGAGTGGGTTTCTAGTCTAGCAGTTAATGTGGAGGACTAATGCTCTGACTTGTTAAAGAGTTACTTCCTGTTCTAAGGGTGCAGGGTTTGAATCTCTCTAACTTCATTTGCCTATTTTGACTATTATATAGTCACTTAACCAGACAGAGCTTTGGTGCAATTGGGAATTAGACTAGTCTCCTTAATGGTCTCCTGGGCTACATGCCTAGCAACTACACATGAACCTAAGTAATGCCAAGATATTCTAAATTTAGAAACCTATAGCTGTGCTTAATTGTGTGTTTGTCATGTATTTACTTAGCACAGATGCAGCTCACCCGTATATTGACAGGTTCATGGTTTTGGTATACATTGACAGGCCACATATATTGGCCATTGAGGAGCTTAACACCCTAGATCCCATAATGGAACTTACAGGTACCTTTTAAAGTTATAAACGCCTTCTTAAAGGAAAGAATTTATGACCTGAATTTAATTGAGAGTGGGAGTTTATTCTGTGGGTATGAAAATGTGTGATATTTTGTCTATATTATGTACTTTTTTAGTTCAGTTCAGGGTCATTGTGGGCAGAGTCTACTGTGGAAAGCAACGAGCATAAGTCAGGAACCAGTTACATATGTGGCATTATTCCTCCCCACTGCAAATATGCTCATACACACAAACTCACATGCATATCTAGGGAAAAGTTAACATCACCATTCTACCTACCAATGAGCCAAAACTCGGATGATTAACTGTCTTTTAGATATTTTCAATGTACCATTTGTCTTCCTTATGTTAATTTATTGTTATATTTTATTTAGTTTTACAAATGCAGCGCTTGTCCAGTTGTCATAAAAAAGAGACCATTATAATTCAACTTATTAACAAGGTTAATAATGGAAGAATGTATCCACATTTTTTATATTTATTGGAATGAATGCCACACATGCATGACTGCTGTCCTGTGAAATCTCACTAAATCAAGATTTTTCACTTCCCATAAAAATAAAAAATAAAAAGTAGACATAGAAATCATAATTTCAGTATCTGAAAATTAAGCTCCTTATAGTAGCTGTAGAATAGTATCTAACAGTGTTTCTGCACAATGCTTTTTCACGGTTTCAGCCAAGGTAAGCTAAAAATTGGTACAAATATTGCTTTCTGAAGACAAATTTGGGTATTCAGAAATAATGCATAATTTCAGCAAGTTATGTTAAAAATTGGTACAAAGAATGCTTTCTGAAGACAAACTGGGGTATTCAGAAATAGCGCACTGCCCTAGACAAAATGACATGATAATCCGTCATACCTGTCAACCTCTTAGAGCAAGAAATCTGCACAAAGCCATAAATAATGGTAATACAAAGGCCCAAAAATAGGAACAATTTTTAAATATTGCTCACAAAATAAAAAGTTGATAGAGTAACAGGTTTTGCATTAGCATGAACGTTCTGAAGAGTATGAATTCTGAAACTCAAATGCCTGTCATTATTTTCTGACCTCAGTCTTCAATGACTTAGCAATGATTTGACAGAAAACCAATATAAGGAAAAAAAAACAAAAATATGAGGCAAAAATCTGGACAGTGGAGAGATATGTAAGCCTTGAGTACATGGAGGGGGCAAGTCACAAACACACAGAGCAATCACACTAGTTGGAAAAAATACCAAGTACACACCTCATGCAAATGACCACATAATGACATTGAAATGAGTGTCAATGTTAATGACAGCTACCACATATGCAAAGTATAAAGTCAAGCACGATGGAACAATTCAGAAACATAACACCTGTGTGATAAGTTACAGTGACCAGTTTATCTGTACATCATCCTTTCTCTGTGAGTGGGTGCATCACAAACACTAAGACACTAAAAGTAGCACCTACTTTAGCCAGTCAGCATGTGTTACTGTACTCTTTGGAAGTGAGTAACTTTGATGTAGTGCAAGACCACCCTCTGTGTTGCAGTAAACTCAATAAACTGTTGGCATATCATCACCTCCATGACCGATCATTACTATGTTGACAGTAATATCATATGGGAGCTGATAAGCTCGTGAAGTCCTCACACAGGATCAAGGTGGATGTGTGGAATGGATATGAAAGCTTTTGGGAGTGTTTTATCAACCAGCTTGCTCCATGCTAGGAGTTTCACAAATCCTACAAAGGTTTGTAGATGTGATGCTTGTGAATTTAGAAGGGCACATGTGGATCCCCTGGACAGCTGAGGAGCGAACCACAACTATGAGGGAATTCTGTGGCATCTGAGGTCTTGCTGCCATTGACTGTACTCACACTGCTATCAAGACCCCAGGTGTTCTACACGGCATCCAGTATATCAAGTGGAAGGGTTTCTATGCTATCATGCCAGGTGGTGTACAGTGCACAGGGTACTGTTTGCAATTTGCCTGTGTATCGTCAGGGTGGATAAAACATACAACATCATACTGGTGCAGACACAGAACTTCATCAAGAATGTGTTCCAAGTGCTGAATACTCCAGAGAAATACAGCAAGAAATTTGGGGCGAGCACCATCTCACAAAACATGGTGCTATGAAAACAATTACATTAAGAGGCAATAGTAGCACTAGCTAACATTCCACTGGCTAGCATAAGATAAGATGTGTGAGGAGTCAAAGGAGGATGTGGCTGCAGTGGGCTCCCATATTTAGCAAAGGTGACTGCAATATACTGTGACACTGGCAAAGCAGCAGCTTTTGGCCCACAACTATAGGTCATGACAAGACAAAAAAAATAAAAGTGATGCATATATTTACATAGTCAGGCTATGCAGTACAGCGCATTGACAGGCCACATTGTGCATCAGACATTACCATATCTACATTATCCAGAGGGGGTGTCAGGAGTCAGGGCACAGTCAGTGACACAACAGGTAACAGACTCACCTTTGGTGTTGGAAGACCAGAAGGCTGTAGGTTCTATTTGAACTCCAGGTGACTGGATTGCTGACACCACAGTACAGCATGGGGAGATGTTTCTGCACTCCTGAGTGTGTCACCTTTTGTATGAAATGTTAAACTGAGGTCCCAGCTGCTTGCGTGGTTGGTAGTTTAGGTGGAAGTAAAAGTTCCTATGGAAGATGAAGTTCCTTGATGTCCTGTAGAAATTTCACCTAACAGTAGAATTACTACCTCAGGGTTCCACTGAAAAAGGTCAGTAGCATAGTGACATCTTCAGGTGAGGCCATTAGCTTACTGGAAATAACTCAATCAACAAAGGATAAATAAATAAATAAATAAAAATCATCATTTGCAAATATGGGTAAGCAGAGTGGCATGCGATAGTAATGCTAACATACGTGGAATAGTCATGGGTGTTGGCCAGAGTAAATACACACAGATTGGGGGTAGTGTGGTATCAAAATCATGTGTTTAGGTGATGTTGTGGAGCTTACAGGGGTGGAATGCAGGTTGTGTGTACCATGTGTGAATGCAGTGTCAGCTGTTGGAGGCACGTAGTCCCGGGCAGAGTATAGCATGCTGGTTCCATGTATAGGAATGTCTCCTGTTTTGTATTATTAGCAGATGAATGGCTACCGCTACTCCATGCTCAGCAAGGGGAAAAGCCATTCTGGGTCATATACTGGAAAGTGGGCTACTCTTGAACTGGAGGACCCTGAAAAGGACTCCCAGTAGAATATGCCCACAGGGAGGCCAGATGAACATCATCCACATACATTAAACTATCTATAGACAGAAAAAAGGCCATGGTGGAGTCAGATAAGTGTCATGCATGTTCTCGTGACTGGCTATGGCCACAGGTGGAGTTTACAGTGGAGAAAGATGAGTACTATCCATATCCACATGGCCATCCATGGCCACAGGGAGAGGACACAGAGGAGACAGATGAGTTTCATCCACATCCACATGACCATCACCAGCAATCCAAAGGCTTATTTTACTGCAAGCTCGACCTGAGGAAGGCAACCTGGAAGCTAACTGGAGGCCTTCAGTACTGTTTCTCCTGGGCATGGCATAGGCTGCTCATCATAGAGTTGTATGGAGTGGACCTTATGGGTCACCCACACTGAAACGCAGATTTTGATGACAGCTGAGGTAGATTAGTGGCTTGATGCCCATAATGACACCCAAGAGTACCTCCTCATGTGACTGTTAGCATCAAATAGACACATACCCCTTCCCATTGGGCACCAGTAGCAGAGCTCATCCCATGATGTCAACCATGGAGGTAACTGACCTCTGAATACGTTCACCCCTGGACTGCCTGAAAGGCTGTCCTTACCCTATATCCCCCATAATGGTATTCCCCTTCCCTGTGTGTCACTCACCCTCCCCTGTTTGTTACCCCATACTTCCCCTAACTTGCTGTCTGTCCTGTCCTTCTGTCTTCATTGTTCCCTTCCTTCATATCACTACCCCCATCAATTTTTCTTTTTGTTATATGTTTGTATGTGTGCCCCTCCTGTGGCCTTTTTCACTCACCCCCTTAACACTCTTCCCTTCCCTCTATTTTTTGTGTCCTCTGCTTGCACTTCCACCTTTCTGACTCTTCTATCACCCCTGTATCCTTCACAATTATGATATAAATGACAGTTATCACTTTGCCTTGTAGTCCTTCTGTGGGTTCCCAGCTCTGCTTGCGTAGCATATATACAGTACATTGATGTGCATGTGAATGCTCATTGTAATGGACATGCAACCTGCGTGCCAATTTTCCCAGGTCATGTAACTACTCATAATACAGTCAATTTATTGAATGACGTTTTTGCTATTGCATGGCTGCTTTATGTTGCACTGCCCCCAACCTATCCACATTATGTCAGAGCTTATGTACACTTAATCCTCATTGGACCATGCTCTGCAATGTCAGTCATGCTATTTATCATAGCATGATCACAGTCAGAGTATCCTTCTTTCTGAATACCACAGTATGTCTTCAAAGACTGGGTCATCATAGCTGATATAGTCAGTACACCAAATGCATAGCTTGTCAGATGGGAACATTAAGAAAATAATGCATGCACTTATATTAATTGCAAAGATTTTTTGGGGATGGGTTACTTTTTATAGAATGAGCTGATACAGTTCACCTTCAGGAAACTGAACTCAATTGCAAGGGTTCATAGGATCACAGGTAAATACTTTGCTATGAGTCAGCAGACTATTACAAGCCTAGCCAATAGCCAGAGCCCATTCATCAAAAACATCAAATCAACCTCTCTTTTGCTTGATTTCTTCTAGATGCCCATCAGCCCTGTGGCCTAAAAGACTATTTCCAGTTCCTCATTAAAATCAGACATTTTTCTATATTGAACTATTAACAGATGCAAAGTTAGAACAGGTAAGATTTTTTATTATAAGTAATTAGACAGAAGTCTACAAAAATCATTGTCTTCAGAGTCCTGGAAATCTTGCTTCTATTGCAGGCTTTTTAGAGATTCCCAACCAAATACACACCACTACTTTTGATGACAACTTTATACAGTCTTCCACCAAAAACATTTGCTTTGCTTTTCCTTTGTAACATATGCATACAATTAAGAACCAATGCAAAGAATAGTTTTATGAAGAGGCTAGAAATGTGATGTGCATCCATTAGAAGCTTTAGTCCACAAAAAGATTTTTGGGTAGGCATGTGGCATGCACCCTTTACGGTTAATTTCCAGGTGTATTATTACCATATTTACATATATGTTGCATCCTCTTACTTAAAAGATGTGATGAATAATGATATAGCATTTGTTCTTGGATACGTTAATTATGTATAGTCTATAAAATTTGTATTTATTAAATGAGACAGAGCACTGATCAATATGGTCCCCTTTCAGGCTTAACCCAGAAGGATTTTAAGGTAAAGGGACTTGCTAAGGGTTTCAAAATAAGCAAATGGAGCCTGTGGGAATGAAACCCAAGACTGCAGCAGGGTACAGATAGATCAACCATAATTCTAAACCTCTGCTCCAAACTGCCAGATATGGAGAAAAACTACACTGTAAGAAACTAGTTGTCAAGTGAATTACGATAATACAAGATCAATATATTTAAAAATTCAGAAACCTTAATACCGAATTTTGAACAAGCAGTTTGAAAGATTAGTGACTTTACATTATATACACTAACTGTAGTGATTAAGATTTTTAATCAGTAGGCAGCAGTCACAAGTACATGTGTGTTCTTCTCATATGCATATGTAGCATACTGTGACCAAACATTACAAGGAATTTGTCTGCTGCATACATGGAAACAGAAGTACATGTTCTGCCACTTTCATAATATCCTGACAATTCCATATTACCCACTTCTGCATCTGCCCAAGTCCATTTCACTCATCAGGTAGCTCCATGCAGAGGTATAGAATGCAGATTTTACAGTGTCATCCATAGCAGTAAAGGGGGGTCCGGACCACAGCCCCTCTGGGATGGAAGTCTGTAAGGAAGAAAGGGGCTGAAATCGGCTGGGCTGAAGCTACCTGAGCCAGGCAAGGAGGGAAAGGAGTGAAGCTTTTTCTGGAGGGAGGGGAGTGTCACATGCTCAGGGGGCACATAGTGTGGTAAAATTTCTCCATTAGCAACCAGGAAACCTACCTCCTGTGCTCAGGGTTGGTGGGTGGACTTGCTCGCTAAACCATATCCATTGCAGAAGTGAGGGACCACCCATTGCTGTCAACCTTTGCACTCGCCATCTTCTACAACATACCCGAGCATGCACAAGAGGTTGGGAAGAAAGACAAATTCATGAAGCACTCCCTAATGGCTGCCTTAATGATGGTTCCTCTCAGCTGCCTCCCATCCTAATGATGGAAAAAAGAATGCTAGGGAACTGATGATCTGCAGGCAGGAAGGTCAAAGTTTGAAGACAGCACCTGAGCCTTAAATGCCATGTGTGATATACAATATATACAGCTACAAGCAGCATTGCTGTATCCTACTTTGCTTTCTGCATCATGTACAGTTCCTGTCCTTCATGGTACCACTACCCCTGTGTTGAGCATTCACACATGGGATACTACATGTGTTGTCACATTATGACACACATTCGTTTTGTGACAAGGTTGGCACCATGTCCAAAGGATTTAGCTGAGTCACACACTTGACCATCTAAATTCTGAGTACACTGTGCAGTCTTCTACTTCAACCAAAGTATCTTTATTACAGATTTTAACTCTACACGGTCTTTTACTTGCTTTCACAGGGATACATAGCTAGGCTCAAAAAGGTACTTGTGGTTGTTAGCCTAAAAAACACCTATGAACCTAAAGGGGAGCTAAATTATTTTCAAGCATAGCAAAGGTAAACCAAACACAACTTAACACTTTCTATTTTTATTATGAATGCACTTGAATCAACTCACCATAAACAGTTCATCAGGCCTGCTTTTGGCTAACCCTTTATAAACACTGTCAGTCTTTCTTATTTGCAGGTTTCCAAACAGGACAAAAGCACTTACCTCTATGCCAAAGATTATAGGTTTCCAAACAGGGCATGAGTGCTTTACCTCTACGCAAAAGTTTTGAGCTCGCAAGAAAATTCAGTGTCACATCCTCGATTTAGAGCTGGTTTCAGGCTACATAAATCTCCTTTGATGTGTTTTCACAATCATCAAAATGTCTTTAGTTGCTTCTTTACATAAACATTTCAGCTCAGCCCATTGCAGTTTGCACACAAGTTGTAAGACTCAGGCCATGCACAAAAAGTCATGTGTAGTTTATTAGGCAGCTCAGCTCCATTAACCCTCAAAAAGCCAGGAGCCACAAAAAATGCATTCTAGTGTATTAACACTCCCATGTCTCAGTGTTCACTGAATGACTTGCAGCTCAAATGCAAATGGCAAACACAAGTCAAAAGGATGATTGCCATTTTAGATTTTGATTTTCGGAGAAACTATTAATCTTAAGACTGGAAAACACTTCATAAAATAGCTTAACACCAAAGGGAGAGACAGTTCTTTGTGAGATGTCTCCTATGTATACACACCTTTTTTCAATATGATGTACCTTTGAAAGAGACTCCGATACATCAATTTGAGTCAGTATAATGCAGTAACGGAGTGTTGCCTCAGGCAAATTCAGAACTGAGAATGCTGACATGAGTATTCTGAACTTAAATATCGAGTGACTGTGCTCGCTGATGGAGACTACATATCAATTTAAGGGTAATGGGTGTGTATCTCACTGCTATATCTAAAGTGCATACATCTCAGGTGTTCAGATTTTTACCTTGTATTTTTGGCCTGTTCCTCAAAATTTGTGGTTTTATGACAAATCCCTAAGAAATGAAGTAATTAAATAATGACAAACATCTGGGGGTTCAGACCTTATATCCTTCAGAAAAGGCATGCTAACATAAATCTTATTGTAGTAGCTTCCTAAGCTTAGCAGAACAATATTTAAAATCTGTTTTGGGGCCTTTGCCCCCATAATTTTTGTCTTTGTCCATATTTCTTACACTAAGAGGTTGAGAGGTATGTTGAAGAGTGCAGTAGTGCCATACTGCTGTATATTCTGCCCTGATGTGTATCTTTTTATGTGCAGACCTAAGCACCACTGAGTAAAACCACCACAGGTATCCTGCCAGGCAACAGCATATATTCTGGATGTATGGTGAGTACGCGCCTGTCTTAGATGGCTAGGAGCTGTGTATGTGTATGGTGGGGGGGGGGCTGAGTTATAAATGTATAAACTTTGAAACTCAGTGTGGGCAGTAAACTTTTTGTAATGGTGTGCACTGGCTATGCAGTGTCCTTTCACTCTGCTTTGCAAGCTTACCTTTTGCACTGTATCATTAAAGTATCCCTTGGTGATGTAGACTGAAAATGTGGTATGTCACACTGTACCCACAGAACTCTGTCTGGGGCTGCATATTTGAAGTGACTGCTAAATGCATGTGTCAGCACTGAGCTCTTCCCATACTGTGATCACTTGAGTGCAAACTGATACTATATACTTAGAGTATCTATCTCTCAAAGGTATTTATGTGCTAGCTATAAGGTCTAGTCTTGCTGTGGTTGCACAGTTCACAGTATCACCATGCCCTTACAGTGTCCCATGCTACTGTACATTAGCAGTATATTCTACTCCATTGCACCCAAACAGCTCATTCCATCACTATATACTGAGATATCCTTTGAATGTTTGTGTTCCCTGTGAGACATTCAATATGATCTCATTGTTTCAGCCAAGATCATCCTTGAAGTGTCCTCTGGAGATATGTGCCAGCTGTGTTACTGACTTCCACTGCACCTGCTGGACTCCCCCCTACCACTGCATTCTTACAGCATCCCCTGTGCATATGCTATGGCTGTACAGTCATTCTATGCGAGTTGCATTACAAATGGCCAGCTATAGTATGCTGCATTAGTGGGCATAATGAGATAGCTAGTACTTGTGTACATATAAGGATCAGAATATATACGTGGGCTGGTGTGAATTACCATATAGTAAAATGGACTTGTGCATGTCTGTAAAATTATTGAAAAGCAGTGGCTCATGGCTCATGTTTGTTGTGTTTGCAACCATGCAGGCACCAGAACCATAGTACATAATCTGTGTCTTGCACATTATTGCATCATGGTAGTCATCTATGTCTTTACAGGGCACTGTAAATGTTTTGTTGCCCTTCATTACACAGTGCTGTTGCTTCTGACCATATCTATAATGTATGCATCCCAGGCAACCTGCTGCACACAATAGAAATGCACAGGTCAATTGACAATATGCACATGCAGAAGTTGCAGATGATATATGACTGTTCTCACAGCCCTCCCCCTTTATCCAGCAAGTGCAGCACAATGCCTGGCCATGTCACCCCACTGTAATGTACACTTCAGGACACTTGTAATGCTCAGCTGCCCTGCATGGAGTTTTTGGTAAGGCTTGTACCCTTGAATGTCCATACAGTGAAGTGCAGCAGTGGGCTTTCCACCAGCAGGCTGCCAACTCTGTACTCATGGGTCCTGTAAACCAGGGTTGATCATTCACTCCTATCTTTCCTTAGCTGGCTACTGTAGTACCTGGGCTACTCTAGTGTTTGGGCTACTAGTTGAATTTGGGTTGTCCAGGGCCCAGTCAAGACAAAAATCTGTACACCACTGAACAACCAATAACTGGAATTTACTGACTCTGTAAAAACATTGAGTTGGAAATGAATACAATTCAGATGCTCACAAATATCAGTGCTCCATTTAGCACTTACAGCCACTTAGTTAGACTATATCAGGTACTATTTGTAGTCACATTCTTGCTGAATCCTGAATGTTAGGGTAAAATACCATAATTTATTTATTTATTTTATTTATTTCCAGTTTGATTACCGGGGAAGTCCACTGGGCCAGAACGTACCCATTTTCAGTGGAGGCCCGGGGAGAAAAGCTCCAAAAGCAAAGCAAATACAATCTAAGTTACATAGTGTAAAAGATAGTAATAAAATATATACATTTGGAATAACATTACATTGAATACAGTTAGTAAAAAAGCAAATACATGCAGTATACTTCAAAAAACATCATTCAGGAAGGTAGATACAATAGATTTAGTAGTTTCCTTCAAGTAGCAGGTTTGACTGTATGAGAAGAAGGTCTAAGGTTAGTAAAGTTAGTAAAAAAAAGCAAATACACGCAGTATACTTCAAAAAACATCATTCAGGAAGGTAGATACAATAGATTTAGTAGTTTCCTTCAAGTAGCAGGTTTGACTGTATGAGAAGAAGGTCTAAGGTTACATGCTATTTACAATATTTACATATGAGGAGTAGAGAGATAAAGTACATAAACTGAGAGTAGAATATAGTTTGATCAAGCAGTGATCGAGAGAGAATAAGAGAAGAAAAGAAGATAGTATTAGGGTAGAGTAAAGAGAAAGGATGTAGAGGGTTCAAGGGGAATTTATTTAGATTTATGTAGGATGTAAGCAGGTGCACTTATGTTTAGAGGATAAGTAAGAGAAAAGTTGGATTTTGAAGGCTTCAGTGTTAGATGTTGTTCTAAGAGAAGGGAGAGCGTTCCATTTCCTGCCAAGAGAGTAGGAGAGAAGGAGTTGGCCAGCAGGGCGATTGGGTTTGTGGATGGTGATTAAATTTTGGTATTCAGATCTTAGAGATCTGTTTGGGGTGTATGGCGGAAGGATGTTTGCTAGGGCTGGGCATTTATCAGGGTAGAATATTAATTTGTGAGCAGTGGTTAGTTGGAGGTAGTCTAGGTAGTTAGGGAGTTCTAGCCAGTTCAGAGTTTGTAGGGAAAGACAATGGTGAGAAGAGGTTTTAGATTTGGTAGCAAATTTAGAGATTTTATTATAGCAGATTTCGAGTTTAGTGGAGATGGAAGAAGACAGGTTAGTAAGGAGAGGGGCTCCATATAGTAGAGATGGTAGAAGATAGGTAATTGCTAAGGAATGCCTAGCAGAGTTGGAGAGAAAGCAGTTGTTCTTATAGAGCATACCTAGCTTTTGGTGGGTTTTCTTTATGTTTTGTTGTATGTGGCTATCAAATTTGAGGTGCTCGTCTATAGTGATGCCAAGGAGTTTTGCAGATGGGACCACCTCTATGGTTGACTTGGTTTGGCTTATGATTTTGAATGCTGTTTTATCAAATGTGCCAGCCCTGGAGGGAGCGAAGAGAAGAATTTTAGATTTATTGGTGTTTAGAGAGAGGTGATTTTGGTGCATCCAGTTCTCAGTAGTGGAAAAAGCTATTTGGGTTTTTGTCAGTAGTTCGGGAATGTTGGAGGCGGCGCAGACTAAGGTAGAATCATCTGCATATTGGATGACTGTTGTGTCTGGGATGGCAGAGTGAAAGTTATTTATGAAGATGTTGAAAAGCATGGGTCCAAGGATGGACCCCTGGGGAACACCAGTGGGTGTAGGTAAGAAGGAGGAGGTAGAGTTGTTCCATTTGACAGCTTGGGATCTGTCTGATAAGTAGCTAGAGAACCAGGATAGAGTATCAGGGAGAGATGAAGGTTTGATAGATGAAAGAGAAGGTGTTTGTGAGAGATGGTGTCGAAGGCTTTAGACAGATCTAGCAGTACAGTGGAAACTAGTAACCCAGAATCCCTGGCTTGGTTGACTGTTTCTAAGAAGGATAGTAAGGCAGTAATGGTGCTGTGTCCAGGGCGGAAACCATGTTGGGTGGGTGTTAGGAGGCGGTTATGGATTAAGAAAGGCATGAGTTGGTGGTGGACGCATTTCTCTAGGATTTTTGATAAAGGTGAGAGTAGGGCAATTGGGCGAAAGTTGGAGATATTTGTGTTTTTGCCTCCTTTATGAAGTGGGAGAATGTAGGCTGATCTCCAAAGCATAGGAACATATGACTCTTTTATAGATCTGTTAATTAAGATGCTGATAGGGAGAGCAATACCTTCGGCAGCACATTTAAGGAAAGAGGAGGGGATGTTATCAGGGGCATTAGTGCATGGCTTTAGTTTAGATAAGAGTCTTTTTATGAATATAGTTGAAACAGGTTTCAGCTGGAAACTGGGAGGACAGTTAGAGGGGTTGTTGGGAGTAGAGGAAAGAGAGTTGGATGTATTATTGTTAGGGAAGGATTTGGTAAGATTAGCTATAGATTCCGTAAAGAATTTGTTGAAGAGAGAGCTTAGATCTGAGTCAGTTTTACTTGGGTCTGGGCAAGAGTTATTTCTGGATCCTGGGTGGAGAAGGGAATTTACTGATTTCCAGAACTGTTTGGGGTTCTTATTATGGTTGGACTGTAGTTTGTAGTAGTAGTTCTTTTTGTCCAGGGTGATTAGTTTTTTAGCTAGGTTGCGGAGTTGGGTGTATTGGAGCAGGGAAGAAGGGATTTTATTTTTCTGGTATAGCTTCCAAGATTTGTCCCTTTGATGCATGACTTGTTTTGTTTCTTTGGATAGCCAGGGGGCAGAGTTAGCTTTGACTCGTTTGTTTCTTGGAGGAGATAGGGAGTTCAGAGTATTTAGGAAGATAGAGTTAAACTGTTCTACAGCTTTGTCTAGGGGAAGTGTATTTAGGGCCTCACATTTAAGCATACACATGAAACAAGAAAAATATCCTTGCTAAACTCAATCTGGAAAATAGAAACATGGAAGAAAAATACTTTATTGCATTTATATTTAGCTATAGCTCTATGTATACAAGGGTGTTGTGGTGTAAGATATGTGTAACCAGGCATACTGGAAATGACTAGTGTTGTAACTGGCTCCCTACTGAAATGTCAGAATGCAAAATGGCGTGTCGAAAAGCTGAAAAAAGACTGAAAACCCAGATAAGAGCAAATCTAGAAAACCAATCTTCTCCTTCAGACTTCCATGTGGGGAATATATATACCAATTCCAAGATCACCATACCATGGAGAAAAGGGAATGTTCTAAAAATGGCATCTGAGACTTAATATGTGTAAGTCTGATCCTTCTGCCGTTCAGTCTCCACATTTCAGGACTCATTCTAACAGGTCCTGACATTTCAAAAGGTTACCATTGAAACTAGCAACAGTATAGCCAATCATTGACAACAGCTTATCTGAATAAGATACATGACTGGCAAATATACTGTGGGACTGCACCTGCTTGGATTGGTCCTTTTTTTCTCTAGAAAGAAAAGGTAAACATAGGTAATGGAAGCAATTGCTATCTGCCAAAAACAGTAGTAAAATGAGTGCACTAAGATTTAAAATTGGGGATAAATCCAGTTATCCTTCTCATGTCAATAATGTTCCTCAGCTTTGCAGGTGACACGCGGTTGATGCGCCATAGTATTAATTACTAAAAATGTACTAGGGCTACAGCAGAATATTACCAGCAATGTCAGCTATTGTGGCAATAACTTCCTCTGGGATATATGTGCAAGACATGATGCATAAAGCCAGTGCTATTTTAGCCCAGTAGGGGGCAGACTGATAAAGCCGGTTCTTTGAGTTACTGAAAGAGTAATGGATGCATTTTCAGTTTGTTGAACCTGAAAAGGAACATACCAGCAGACCAGTGTGTTCCCATCCCCAGCAGAATTGTCCATGATCCCCATTCCACAGCCCAGATCTGCATATATTCCATGGAGTTATTTTAGATGTTCATAATATTTATCACTGTTGCAGTAGCCCTAGCTATATGGGTTATATCCTGCCAAGGATATAACAGCCACTCAGCTTCCAAAGCTTCAGGGTACCTTCCACACTACCAAATTTTCAGGTAGCTCAAGTTTAGCTGACTAAAAGACAAGTCTGGGCATTAAGCCCTTCAGAGCTTTAATGCCTCCAAACAGTACTCTCCTCTGAAGTTGATAGGTTCCCTTTGGGGGATTAAAAAACTTTCCACTTTCTTTACTTTGTTGATGCTTTATGACTTTTCTCTTCAGGAAGGTTATTTTAAAGCTAGGAGGGTTGTGTTTTAGTAGACTGTCTCTAGACTGAAATGCACTTCTACAGAGAGCACTCATTTTTTCCATCAGTTTAAAAGTGAAGTAAAGTAACTGAAAACATTTTGTCTGTAGAGAAATTCTATTTATTTTACTTTTGTGAAACTGGCCTACTGTTTTAAAGTACTTTTTACTGATTTTTCTATCACAAATTAAATTTTGTGGACTGGTAGTATTTACCAGCAATTGCTGCTTGTCTTCCCTGAGAAAGAGGCTCCATTTTCAGCTTGACCATGGAGCAAACTACCAGTCTCATGGTCGGTCCTTCCACACACAAAAAATAAATAAATAAATAAATAAATAAGCAAACAGCCTTTGCCACCACAACAGGCTAGCAGCCACAAGTGAGTGTCTCTTCTGTGACCATTGGTTCTACTTCAGACCACTCTTCTTTTACTCTGGATCCCTCCGGTGTAGAACTTACAGCCACTATGGACCGGGATTAGCTAAGTCCTGTGCAGCTGCTGGGATTGCTTCAGTGGGCAAGGGAGGACCACTCTTGTTGGTCCTGAGAAAGGCAACAGGGAGGGTTTCTCTGTTGTGTCAGAATGCTGTACCCATCCCTGGGGAAGCTGGTGCTGCTGCCATTAGTAACACAGTTGGATCCATTTTTCCGGTCAAAAAGAATCAGAAAACCAAGACTGTATCTTCTCCTCCTCAATCTTCTTTGAATAGGAACAGTTTACTGGGTCTGGCTCAGTCTATTGTTCCTTCTTGTAAAGTAGTTTCTGGTAAAAGAAAGATGAAGTCCTATTTTCCTGAAGAGATTCAAGATTCTGAATCTATGCAGGACGATGCAGGGATGGGTAGAGCTTTCGTTCCCTCAGATTTCTGATTCAGACCCAGAGGAGAGCTCAGTTCCCTGTTGGGGGGGGGGGCTCTCCTTCTCATAGACTACTGCTAAAATGTGCCAGTGTTTTCAATGGGAGAACACTGAGGCTTCTCAGTACCACAGAAAATGCTATGAGTTGTTACAGAAGGATTGTCCAGACCCTACAACTGTTCTGTCTGCTTTAGAGGATGTGTGTGTTACTGCCTGCAATTTTCTTGATAGTCAGCCAGCTGTCCCCAAAAAGGTAGGTAGAATGTATAAAGTTCCTCACTCTTTTTTAATTTTGTATATGCTGTTCCCATACCTGAACCAGTGGCTGTAGCTCTAGTTGATCCCACTGCTCCTAAATGTCTATTCAATTCCAATCCTACTCTTCCTGATAAGGATGGGAAAATTATTGATAGGTATGGGAGGGGGGAGTGTATACTTCTTCAACTCTGATTTTCAGAATTTTGAATTGTTAGGCTCAAATGTTTTTTCTGACAAATTGTGAAAGTATGAGAAATGTTTTTTTATGTATGTTTTTCTTGTGAGGGAAAATCTGCTTTAAATAACTTAGTTTCCTCTACTGCACAGGTCACTACTTATTCTTTACAGTGTGTGTGTGTGTGTGTGTGTGTGTGTGTGTGTGTGTGTGTGTGTGTGTGTGTGTGTGTGTGTGTGTGTGTGATTCTGTTGATACTTCTTCCAGGGCTATGGCCAATGGTATTGTTTTGAGGAGGTTTGCATTGCTACATTTTCAGAACATCCCAGATGATGTCAAAAATGAGATTTTAAATTCTCTCTGGATAGAGATTTAGTGTTTGGCCCCTCTGCTGCATAGGTAATCAAAAAATGTGATGAAAGCAACAAGCTGATCCAGGGAATCTCTAAGATTTTTCAGCCCCCCTTTTCAAAATTTCCAAGGGATTTACTATCTTCTCATTCCGTTTTGGCAAAAAGCAGAATAAACACTCTCAACAATATATAGGTAAACAGACATTTAAGAAGAAATGGCAAGGGGGTTGCAAAAAGAAGTCTTCAGTCTCCCAAAACCAAGGACAGTCCATCAAGTCTGAATGACTGTTCATGAGACCTTGACAACCCCTCCCACCCTGGCCCCTTTTTGCTTCCAGAAAATCTGAATATCTGTTTTTCCTCTTTGGCAACAGAGAGTTTTAGACAAATGTGTTCTGATGATCATTCATCAAAGTTGCAGATGGCAGTGGAAGGAAATTCCAGTTCTTCCTCCCCAGGTAAGGAATGTGTTTTATTCAAAGATGTTCCTAGTGCCAAAGAAAGAAAACATTTGGATCTTTCCTTCCTAAATCTGTTTGTGATACTTCCCAAATTCAAAATGTTATCACTTCACAACCTTTTCCCCCTTCTTCCTCGTTCCAATTTCCTGGAAACACTAGACTTAAAAGGTGCTTATCATCACAACCCTATTCATCCAGGCATTTCTTGAGGTTTTGTGTGTCTGGATCATATTATCAGTTATCTGCCTTACCCTTTGGATTATCCACTGTGCCAAGAGTATTCACAAAGTGTCTAGATCCAGTAATAGCTGATTGCAGGCTACAGGGTATCCACATTTGTCCATGTTTAGATGACTTTCTTATCTTTGCAGAGTTTTTTTCAAACTGTCAGGAATTTCTCTCTTCGGTGAGAGATCTCTTGCACAAGCTGGGATTCAAAGAGAACATTCAAATGTCTTTCTTGACTCCTTCTCAAGGGAATTTATTCCTGGGATGTCAACTAGACACCTCAGTTGAAAGAGTTTTTTTCCATATGAAAAATAGGCCTACATCTATATCTATTTCTCAGGCTTCCACTCAGACTTCAGTCACTGCGAGTGAATGCCTGAGGATTTTGGATCTTTTGGTATCTATGATTGTCATGATATCCTGGCAAGGATCCACATATTAAAGATAAAGTGGTATCTGAGATCTCTTTCAACCCAGCATCAACATCCTTTATATTTTCAAATCCCATTACTGGGGGTTGTCAGAAGAGAATATTTTGTCAGAGACAACATATATCCTTAAGTCCAGATTCCCCTTCTCCATCTATGCTCCAAAGCAGTCAGTCACCATAGACACCTCGAACTTTGCTTGGGGAGCAGTTTCAGGAGAGATAAAAGTGCAAGGGGTGTGGAACACCAAGAACAAATGCAACTACATAAACATTAAAGAGACGCTTGCCCTGATCTAGGCAGTCAACTCTCTGAATCATCTTTGGTCTTAGGACTTCTGTAAGTGGTTACAGACAATACCACAGTCAACTTGGTACATCAACAAGTTGATACAAGGGAACCAGGTTGTATCCCCTTTGCAAACTAGCCATGTTAACTTGGAATATAGCTTCATGGCACAATCTCACTCTACAGGCATCCAACATTCTGTCAGACCTAAATTGTGTGTCAGACAAGATGAGCAGGACCAGGGCTGATCCTCATGAGTGGAAAGTAGATCAAGGGGTCTTCCGATATTTGATCTGTTTGTGGGAGATCCTTGGGGAAACATCTTTGCCTCCTTTTTGAACAATCAACTGGCAAACGTCTATTCCAGGACACCATGCAAGAAGGCCAGGAAGACAGATTAATTTTATTTTCCTTGGACAGTAATGTTCCTGCATGCTTTTTCACTCTTTCCACTACTATTCAGTGTACTTCTGAAGAGTAAGAAGGAATCCCCCAAGATCATTGTAGTGACTTATTTCTGGTCCAGGCATCTGTGGTTCTCCCTTCTTTTGGAAATGGCCAGGGGCAGTTGCCAGAAGCTTCCTCACACACTGGATCTACTCACACAAGACCAGGGTCAATCAACTTCAACTGACTACCTGAATGATAGGTTCTTAATTCCTTTTAGACATCTGTTTACTGAGGAAGTGCACCAGGTACTAAGGGAGGCAAGAAAGCCTGCTACTAGAAAAATCATATATTAGCAAATGGAAACATGTTTTAGTTGGCGAAAACAGTATAACCAGCACCCATTCAGAGCTAGTTATCCTCCGGTTCTACAATATTTGTGTGAGTTACCAGCCTATGGGCTTTTTTATTCCTCTATCAAGGTTCATTTATCAGCCATTTCAGCATGTCTGCCCATGGATCCTCCTCTTTCAATGTGTTCTCATGTCAAAATATTTTTGAAAGGGATTTTGCATAATAGGCCTTCAAGAAAACATGTGACCCCTCCTTGGGATCTTAATTTTATTAGAGAAGCTAACACTTGCTCCATTTGAACCAACTAATCTGGCTGACCTGAGGTTCTTAACATGGAAGACAGTTTTACTGATTGCTCTGACCTTTGCAAGAAAGGTAGTTAAGCTACAGGCTCTAATGGTGAGTCACTCCTATCTCATTTTCCATAGGGACAGAGTTTCCTTGAGAACTAATCCTTCTTTTATGCCTAAAGTGGTATCCAAGTTTACTTTAAGCCAAACTATCCTTCACCCTGTGTTCTTTCCTGAACCTAAAAATGAAAGAGAAAGGATACTATATACCTTGGTTGTCCAAAGACAACTCGGGTACTATCCTGACAAAAATAAGTCTGTCAGATCTTTGGATCAATTGTTCACTTCTTGTGAATGTAAGAACAGGGGATAACCTGTGACAAAACAGACTATTTCAAAATGGCTGTCTAAGACTATTACCTTTTGTTATACTAACCATAGCAACATTAGTGCAGGCAGGGTCAAGGCCCACTCTACCAGGGACTTGGCTTCATTTATGGCTTTTTAGGAAAGGGTTGGCTTCAAGAAGTATTCAAAAAGCTGCTACTTGGTCCTCTGCACATACTTTTACAAAGCACTTGTAAGCTTGATTCCTTCTCTAGGTCCAGATCAGGTTTTGATTGGGCCATTCTCCAGGTGCTCCTGGACTTTTCTCCTATCATCTCCCAAATGTATTTAGCTAAGGTAATCTACTCATATAACTAATGCTACTGCAGCAGTGATCAGTATGATGAACATAGTACAGTTGCGTAAGTAAACTTACCATAACAGTAGATGTTCGAATGATCACTGCTGCACTAGTCACTCCCTCCCATCACCCTCCTTGTTTTTTTTTTTTTTTTTTGTGTTGTGTTTTGTTGTTCCTAGCATTGTCTCTTCAGGGGCCTTCCTCTCTCTGCTGGTAGGAAAGCTCTGAAGATCTTCACATCCAAACGTGTCTTTTAGCCAGCTGAAGCTTTGGAAGCTGGTCGACTGTAATACCCTTAGTAGCATATAACCCATATAGCTAAGGCTACTGCAGCAGTGATCATTCAAACATCTAATGTCATGCTAAGTTTACTTACACAACTGTACTTTTTTTAGATCGCAGAACCTCTAAATTCCAGAATCTTAGTCAGACTAGCAGCATTACCATAAAATGTATCACATGAAGAAGTCATAAGTTCAAATAAAATAAATTAAAGGCTTCACCATATGGGTGGAAAATATTCCTTTGCTTGATTATCAGGAAAGAAAAGGAGGCAAGTCTTTTGCATACTGGTAAGTATAATATTCTTTCAATGAATTCTGTGTTGAAGAACATATTCTTGGGAGAACATATGTCAAATCTCAGATGTTAACTGGTAGATTTAAGTTTATGCAAGAAGTACTGTTGTGCTGTGACCTGTCACTGTGCTGTGACAATGTGTTAATGCAGTGGATGCTGTGGAATTTATCCATCAGGACATAGTCCTTTGGTTATCAGCCATTCAACAAACCCTACAAATATGAAATGACATCCTTGTGATAACTGTTATGATGCAATGTCACCTAGCTCTTAATGAGTTTACAACATGAAGCTAAACATTGGCAAAGCTTAAATGGTCTCTAGACTCAATTGCCTTGCAATTCTTATGATTCTGCGTTAACAGTTAAAATAAGCTTGTGATAACTTTTACATTGCAAGGCTACTGAGCTCTTAAACAGTTTACAATAACAGATAAAAATGAGCAGAGTCAAAGGCAGTGCTGCTTTCAATGAAGAGACCAATGATACCTGAAATATTGGACTCTGTATGAATTCAAATAATGGCACTAAGCCAAGCTTTTGTACTGTACTGAAATATCTTTAGTGGCTAGGCAGTGGCAGATCCTTCATATGTCACACATCAGTACACAAAAAAAAGAGGCACATGAGGTTTACTGTGCTCTTCTAAAAGGTAAGTGACAAAACCAAGGCTGTGCAATATTTCCTTCCTGAAAGAAAATATCAGAGCTAGAAAGGATGTGTAATATTGTTGCTGCTTAGAGGCAAAGTTGAAGACCCAGTCTGTGTAATATAATTGTTAGACGGAAGCTGACAGACCCAAGCGTGTGTAATATCTCTTCTGGAAGAAAAGTGACAAGAGCCAAGGCTGTATTAATATTATCTCTTACTAAGAAAAGATGACAGAGCGGATATGCAATATTCTCCTTAGAAAGCAGGTGACACACTCAGGGCTTTTATAATATCTCTCTTAGAAAGAAGGTGACACAGTCAAGGCTGTATAATCTAATCTCTCTGCAGGGATACAGCCGAGACAGTGTTAGTAGGAGTATGAGACAGTTTCTATTAAGAAATCATTTATAATTTAAACAGAATAGTATGCAGCACTGTATAATCTCACTCTTTGAAGGAACATTGCGGCTTCAGGACTAACTGCTGTTTCTAATCAGTAAGTAATCAGTGTTTCTGCAAAACTGTTGGAACCCTAGCTCAGTTGTTTGACTGCATTAAGAGCGATGTAACAGCACTCATAAGTATGTTAGTGTGACAGTGACTGCACTGTTTCTGTGCTTTGTGATGATATCTCTTTAAATATTTCTGTATTTCTGCCTGCAACATCAATCTCCCCAGACCTGCTTCACATTAGCATTGATCTACAGGGGGAAATAGAGAGCAGGAACCTGGGATTATATACAGTGGTACAATTTCTGTTTCGATGATTGAGTGTACATGCAGAATTTTTGAAACATGGCCATTCAAGCTTATTTTGTCTTCCTGTCAATATCATGGCACTTGTCCAAATTATGGATCAATAGTGCCTGATCTTTTTATGTTAAACTGTAATGAAGTCAGCTCCTTTTTATTGGAGATATGATTGTGCTTCAGGCCTTTTCAGAGAGAGAGAAAGTGAGCTAAGACTGGAACAGCATGTAACTGAGGAGTCTGGGTAAAGGGAAGTCTGAAGCTTGTTTTTGTATCAGATAGTGTTCACTGATCATCTACAGAAATGTTCTTCTGAGAAATATTAAATGGGTTATAAGCATCTGCACTGAGGAAATGCAAGTTCATAGATTACAAGCACTCAGATGCAGACACATTCCTAGGCAATTGCATAGTGGATGCACAAAGATGTAGAAATCATGCTCTGTTTGATTTTATGTATTTGTGCATTAATAAATGCATATACATGTGATGCATTTATAACAATAGTATAGTGACACTCCAGAAGTTAGGTTTACTATGCTGCTTGGCATTGATCCTTGCGCATCTAAACATCATTAAATTTATATTCATTTGATAATTTTTACATGATTTTTTTCCCTTTTTTATATAACCTATTGATGACATGATTCCACCGGGGTGACTTTTTTTTTAGTTTGTCCAGTTCTTATTCTGGTTAGGTTCAGCTGTCCCTTTGCAAGGATTAATGTGACTGTACTGGGTTTTCATGAAACATTCCACATAGGTAGCACTGTTCCCATGATTTGTGGGGCTTTAGATTTTTCAAGGGTGTGACTTAATCATATGAAGTTTGCCTTAGAATAATTCCTAAAAGTCCCATGGTTAGCTGGGATCCCGGGTTTTATTTTTCTTTCATAGTAGACAGCTTTATGGTCCGACCTGACTAGTGAGGATATTACACTGGGGTATGTACAATGTTTTCCCATGTTTCTGAGGACTAGATCAGAATGTTATCACACCTAGTGACCATACAGACTGTCTCAGGTTGTTTGCGTTTTCAAAGTCTAGGATTCTCTAGGCCTGCATATGTGCAGCTGTGTTATGACTCCCAGTGTGTAGTGGGGTAGTTAAAGTCGACCATGAATGCGGTGTTAGGTTGATTGTGAAGTGTCTCCAGTATGTTTAAGTATGTGTTATGGGTTTGGGTACCCGTAAAAACATTCTACCAAACAACAAATGTTGTACCCCCTTTGAATTGCAACAAAAACTAAGCCAATTATTAAAGTCAGTTATCCTCTGTTGATATTGTGGCATCATCCTCCAAAAAGGTAGAATGTTGCTCAATGCTAGGCTCATACCAGCCTGGGACACATAGTTTGAGAGCTCCAGTATGTCTCTCTTCATATAGTCCAGGGTGGCACATTTCAGGTCGTTTGCACTCTCATGGATTTTGACTGAGTCATACTGGTACTTGTGGTTCAACTACCTGAGTATATGTGGGATCTGGTGGATCCTGACCCCTGTTAAGCAACTGACCATGACTGTCTATCCTTACTTAGCCTGGAGAGTGGGACATCAGTGTATCTCACAATGGAATTTCCTATGACCAAAGTGTTGGGTTGTGTGGTGGTTTACCTTAGGGGTTTAGAAGTTGAGATACCATGAGATGTGTCTGTATGTGTCGTGGTGGATAGAGTGCCTTTGAGGTTGCTGAGGATACTTATTGTAAGTACAGTGTCTGACAGGCCTTTGGGGCATATGTGGGTCTATGTGTCTGGTCCATACTATATGTGGTGGGAGTAATGTGTGTTTCTGACAACCTGTTTGGCATTATAATCTATTGATCAGAGTGCCTTGCCTATCAACACTTTTCCACATGTATAGCATATTTTACTAATGGAACAAATTGCCTCCCTTATCATTACTTTATTCATACTGTTTCCCCATCCCACAAATGGCTTCACTTTGTCTCCATACCTAAGATGGCAGTCAAGTAACTTCCTTGAGAGTCACTGAAAACCATTTGAGTTTGTTGTTAACTAACTGTGGCCTGACAGTGGGGTATCTGTTGATTAGAGTCATAATATGACAATGAATTTGTGTAAGTAAATTTATCATAACAGAAGATGTTTGAATGACCACTGCCACAGAAGCCTTAGTTATATGGCTTATATCCTGCAAAGGATATATCAGCCATCCAGCTTCCAAAACTTAAGGACTCCTTCAAGGTGCCAACAGGTATCAACTTGAGCAGACCTAAAGAAAACCAACGGTTTGGATGCCAAGCTTTGCTGAGCTTTCTTGCCAACTGAAAAAGGGAGGCTAGTGCCCTGAAAAAGGTCAATGCAAGGTAAGTAAAATTCCAAGTCCTCGCCCTGGCAGCAAAAATATACAGAAATTAGGGGAGTGAAGTAAGGGAGAAGCTAATGCAGCAGTGATCATTTGAACATCTGCTTTTGTGGTCAGTTTACTTACACAGCTGTCATCATTTGATCAGAGCTGCAGTGGCCTTAGCTGTATGGTTAGGCTGCCATAGCCAATACTGTCTGGGAGGGTAAAGGATGAGGGTCCAGGAGCTCCTGGAGAATAGTCCTAGGAAGTCCTGCTCCAGACCTGGAGAAGGAATCTAGTTTGTAGCTCTTTGTACAGATATATACAGAGGATCAAGTTGCTGCTTCTAGAATACTTCTAAATTCCATCCCTTTTCAAAAAGTCACTGATGATGGTCTCGGTATCTTAACCTCTTCTGCAACATCAACAGATATATCTTACAAAGGATACTGCTGGTATAGAACAAACTCCCCAGCCATATAAAACAAAGTTCATCCCTGCCCATATTTAAGTGCAATTTATATCTGTGGATGGAAAACAGAAAATGTATGCCAGGACTGCCCCCCTGTACTACTAAAGAACAGAAGCAGCTCCTAAATGCTTTATCCCATGAATTAGTCCACTAGGTAGCATGATCACAGTTATATTCATTAAGGGTAATATATAATTACTGACCATGGGATAGGTAAGGCTAGTCTATAACCAAATGGGATAGGTTACTTTGAGCACAAATAAGGGAAACTGACTTTTCTTAAAAATAGCCCGTAAGGGCAGTTAGCTTAGTACTTATCTATGAATCTATTAAGACAAGGCCCTGGCAGAGTGAGCTATGACCCTGCCTAGAACTGTTTTGTTCTGGTGAGTACAGCAAAATGTAATAGCATGTGATAACCATTTGGAGATAGTCCGCTTTGACACATGTAATGTTGTCCTTTTTCTTACCTTCATAAGAAATGAATAAAGGATCAAAGTTTCTGAAAGTTTTTCTTCTGTCAAGATTAATGAGTTGCCTGTGGGGATTCAAAGTATGAAGAATATTTTTCCCCTCATTTTTGGGATCTGGAAAGAAGTCAGGGAGATGGATATCTTTGCTCAAAGTAAAGCTGGATACCACTTTAGGCATAAAGAAAGGATTAGTTCACAAGAAAATCTTGTTTTATGTAGAAAATGAGATAAGGCTGACCTACCATGAAAGCATGCATCTGAGACACTCTTCTAGCAGATGTCAGAGCAACGAGCTAAACTGATTGCCATGTTATGAACCTCAAATCAGCCTGTTGGGTTGGTTCAAACTGAGCAAGAGTTAATTTTTCCAAAACAAAGTTGAGATCTAAAGGAGAAACATTTGGATTATATATAGGAGGGCTAGTATGTAACACTCCTTTCAGAAACATTTTAACAAGGGAATGCATTGAAAAGTAAGGCCCATTAGCAGACATGCTGAAATGGCTGACAAATGAATAGTGACTGACAGGTAAGAAATCCCATAGGATAAAAAAATCACATGAATATTGTAGAAATGGAGAAACATTAGCCTTAAAATGGTCATGTTTTTGTCATGCTACCAACTATAAAATCTTTTCAGTTTACTAATACAGGATTTCCTAGTAGCAGGTTTCTTTTCTTCCTTTAATACCTGCTCCACATCCTCAAGTTGAAGTTGCTTCAAGTTGGAGTGTATCAAACTACCCTTGTTATGTGTGAGTAAATCTAGTCTGTGTGGAAGCTTATGGTAATTGTCCTTGACCATTTCCAAAAGATGGGAGAACCACTGCTGCCTTGGCCAGAAGGGAGTCATCACAATGTTCTTTGGAGAGTCCCTCTGAATCTTCAGAATAATCCTGGCTATCAGTGGAAAGGGTGGAATAGCATACAGGAACATCTCTGTTTGAAAAAAATGAAAATGCATCTGTTTTCCATGCCTTCTCGCAAGGAGTCCTAGGATAGACTCCTGCCAGTTGTCTGTTGTGAATGGACAAATAGATCTATCTGAGGTGTTCCCCACAAATGGATAAATTCATGGAAGACCCCTGATTTGATTTGCCTCCATGAGGGTCTGTACGGGTTCTTATCAGCTTGTCTGTCACAAGATTTTGCTCTGACTGGATATAAGATGCCTGTAGAGTGAGATTGTGCTGAAAAGATATATCACAGGTGACCTTGGCTAATTTGCACAAAGGGTAAAATCTAAAGCCCCCCTGTTTGGTTTTGTTTATGTACCACATGACTGTGGTGTTGTCTGTTACTATCTGTATTTGTCCTGGGGACCATACATGATTGTGAGCGCTGAGAACATTTATTACTGCTAACTTCTCTTTTACATTTATTTCTTTTGGTCTGCCATTTTTCTTACAAAGACCCTACACTTGCACTCCCAACAGACCACACTCCCCAAGCAAAGACTGAGGTGTCTGTAGTTACAGACTGTGCTGCAGCTGGAAGGGAAATGTGAGACCTAGATTCAGGTAAACCTGTTCTCTCTACCGAAGTAGTTCCCTAGATATAGATTTACTTTTTTTCCTGTGGTAGAAAAGCCCTTTGAACTAAGGAATCTTAAAGACACCTAAGGAAAAATAATCGTCTGAGAAGGAGGCAAGCAACACTTTCGGATATTCTTCTGAAACCCACGTCAGTGAAGGAGATCTCTCACCCAAGTGATAGATTCCTGACAACTTGAAAAAGACTCTGGAAAGATAAGCAGGTCATCTAAATAAGGAAAAATGTGAATTCCTTGCAGTCTGCAGTAGGCTGTCATTGGAAATAGACACTTTGTGAATACCCTTGGAGCAGCGGAGAACCCAAAGGATAATACCGAGAATTTAAAATGTGATCCAGACACAGAAAACCTTAAGAAACATTTGAAATCTGGCACTATAGGAATGTGATCATAAGCATCCTTTAAATATAGGGTTACTATAAAACTTCAAGTAAGAATGAGAGTAACAGGTTGTGAAGAGATAGAATTTTAACCTTTCAGTCACTAAAAAAGCACTGTTGACACCCTTAAGTTTAACTCGCTTCAGCTTAAGAATGGTAGGTTAATTCCTGCTATCCAGGTCAAAAATCCTTAATTAACAACACTTTGCAAGAATAGTCTAGAATTGCTATTCGAGCAATGTTAGACACCAAGCTGTGAAATTCAACATTAGGATCCTCTTCAATAAAGTTTTGTATATACAGACAACTGCACCTTCTTCATTGAAAAAGTTCTTTATTAAAGGTAATAGTTACATCGAAGGCAAATGAGCACCCGGCAGAAATGAGTCTCATTTGTCATCAACATTATAAAGAGCAGTTAGAAATGTGTTAGTGATTCATTTGGTGTACAAAGACTGGAACTGCACTATGTCAGAGAACTCCTCTTATTCCGAGTCATCTTGAAGTTAGGCTATATAAGTAACTGAGGTGGGGGGCACATTTTACTACAATAGGGCTGCAGAAGTGAAGCCCCCCACAAAAGCAATTCTAAATGTTGGAGAGAGGTAAGAATTTTGACATATCCACTCCCTACTTGTACTATCGCTTTGCACATTTCAGTGACAGTCACAAAAGAGTTGCATTTCTGTAATGGAGCAGTGTGATGCCCCTACACTGGCCCACTAATCAAGGAGCATCAATCCTCACCACTAGCGCCAGTGAGGGGTGTGCACATTGGGAGAATGACAAGTACACACACAGTAAAGTACAATTTCCCTTAAGAGCACACAGAGATCACAGTCATTCTGCGGCTGGTTTCTCTCTCTTTATCCAGATCCCCAGTAAGACTCCCCACTGGCACAGCTATAGGGTTAAGATCTCAGCTGAGTGGTCAAGACAAAACCTCCAGCACCCTCTCTGTCCAACCAGTGCTTTGTGTCCCTGCCCAAGTAGCTGGCAAATGCACACATTTTGAGATTTAATTTATATACAAACACACAGACACTCCTGGGGAAAGCTGGCACAGGTTCACTAACTATACCCCCTTCTATCCAGACTATACGGTAGTAACAGCTGCCACCAACCACTCTTTATCAGCTACTATAAGGCCCTTCCCAAAGCGTGACCAATTCTACTGTGTAATGTAACTATTATCCATATGGTAAGTGTGACCAGGGCCAAGGGTATTTAAGAGTGGCCTGTACAGTGTCGCCAAATACATGCAAGTAGTCTAAGAGCTTAAATATCTCTAAACAAACCAGACACAATTAAAAGGTTTAAATATATTTAATAATAAATAATAAAAACAAGACAATACTCAATAACTCAGGACAGTGACAACAGAGTTCAGAATCACAGGAAATATTTTAAAACAACATTGCAGGTCGATCTCACATAAATACAGAAACATCTAAACTAGTCTTACTATGTTCCTATCTATCTCTAAGAGAAATCACTGTAATCTAAGTCTTAACTTACAGAGCAAAGCAAATGTAGATGAGAAGTGCTGAAGATGGATGTTTCAGGTCTAAAGACAAGATACAAAATGCACAGAGTCGCTCTCTGAGTTAGTTCTTAAATTACTATCAAATATTTCTGCTGGGTTATCTCAGATTACATCATTCTTTGTCACCTCTGTGCCAAAAATACTTATTTTTCAGAAGTGTACCTGGAACTGGAAGTCGTAAAACAGTTAAACACATTTACCTTTGAAACATGTAATTATTTCTGTTTCCAGACAATAGAAAAACCTTCTAGCTCTAGACATCCTGTCTCTTTGCATTAACTAACTTTGTAGCACAGTCGTAAACAATTTCAACTTATTTTCTTTGAGTTTTGCAAGTTAACTCTGTATGTTACAACTTTTGCCATGAAAACATACATTTGCATAGGGATATATTTATACACATTTCTGCTCTTTTCCAGCAGGGTGCACTGTGGTTACATTCTTGAAGCTCAGTACAGAACATACAGTTTAACACACACTTCTGCACCAGTAGTTTAATATACACGTAATGTATAGGTTCATAGGTGTGTACTAAGCTAATGGCCCTGGAGCCTTTACAAACCTAGCTCATAGGATTACCCTGACATCATGCCACCCGACCTTAGTTCCCAGTGCCTCTGTCGAGTAGAGCCACTGGAGTGATCCCCGGGGTAAATTTTCTATTTCCCATCCACTCATCAAGGTTTCTCTTGAAGAAGGCCAGTGAGGTGCTCTGTTTGACATGTATGGGAAGTCTATTCCATAGCAGGGGCAGTCTCTGGGTTATGAACCTGTCCCTCCAGCACGTTCTGTTGATTATGGTAGTTAGGTTGAGGTCACTGGAGCGTATGGTGTGAAGGGACTGGGATTTCTTTAGATGTAGTATTTCTAACAGAGCTGGATCAGACATGGATTTGTATGTCAAGCAGAGATCGACTCTAAGTAGGCATTATGAGACAGAATAGTTGGAGTTTTTTGAGTCTGTCCATATAGGACAAGTGTTTAAGGCCTAGGATTCTCTTTTTGTGAGGTACTTTTGCGGCCTCTCTAGTTGTTGCAGGTCTCTAGTGAGGTACATGCCAAATGGGTTATTGTACTTGATGATTGGCCTAATGAGGGAAGAGTAGAGAGAGACAATGACCTCTATCTTCCTGGATGCAAGACCCTTAGTAATGAGATGTGCCACATTGTTTTCTTACATTTGTAAAACAAGCATACAAATCATATTCTATTCCCAAATAACATAGAATTATTTACAAATTTCCAGCTAGCTGGGCTGGCAGCCTTCACAAGCAGATTAAGAACATTACTGGAACATGCTAGAGTTAAGACAGTTTGCTCCAGGTTGCTCTGATTTATAAAGTCAGTCAGCAATTATGCTGCTTATTCTGTGAGCAGTAATTCGCCTAGATAAGCACAGAATAAAGCTTGATATTGCATTATTTTTGAACTGTAAGTCCTGTAATATATTTAGAAAATCGTCATTTTCCATTGTTTTGGATGGAGTACTACAGCATCCTATAAAATTATAATCTAAGTCTCTGACTATAATACTTGTCTGGATTTGCGCTATACTGAGATTTTTATGCTGTTTTTCTGGATTTTAATTTATTTTTCACTTATATGGAGCCATCATCACCAGTTTCATTTGGTAAGAAATTTCAATGTACTGGTTAAAATACTCATTTTTACAGCCCTGATTCCACAATGTCTTATTTATTCAATCATTTATTTATTTATTTATTTATATTTGTTTACCGGGGTAGTGCCCTGATCAATATTGACCAGTTTCAGGCTCAGCGTTGGTGAAGTACAAAACATTTCACAAACAAAAAATAGTCTGGAGTTTGGCAATGTTTTTTTTTTTTTGTGGCAGAAGCACAAATTGGAGGCCTATATTCAAGATTAGAAAGGAGAATGCCTTTGCCAACAGCTGCTCTGGCTAGTTAGGATAGAAAATGAGAGATCTTTATTTAATTGATTTTTATTGTTTATTCTGAACCATAGCACAATAACAGATCAATAAGTAAAACACATATGCTGGGGCACCAACTATTTCTAATATAAATGTTCCATAATAACAGTTCCTTCTTTTTTCTGTCTCTCCATTTTCAGCTCTTCATCCTGTGTTTGTTGTTTCTCATTTTTTAGGGAATAACTGCCTTCCCAATATGATGTACTTCTTTTATGTCTTCTCCTTCTTCCTGCTGACTCCTTGTATAACAGGTACTATCTAACCCAGGATTAAATTCTCTATTACAGTTTTCTTTTTAGTCAGTATTTTTTTATCATCAACTAATAACGGAACATCCTTCCCTTTATTTTCCTGTGTTCTTTCCTTTTATTCCCGTTCCTCCTCTCTATACCTGTTTTCCTCTTTCTTTATATAGGTGACTGGTTTTAACTATTCCATGCACTTGTATATGTTTCTCATTTCTCATTACTTACTCTGCCTAACTGTAGCCCATAGTCTCTATGTATCTCTCGCCCAATTCCCTTAATTTACTCCACTCCCTTATCCTATCCTGTTCTCCTTTGCTACCACCTAATTGCCACGACATTGCTTCTTTTTATTTCTGTCCATAAGTTCATAGGTTGTTACAAGGCTAGCAACCACTAGGGCCCTTACAAGCCTAGCTACGCACCCCAAATAATTTGGGACCCAAGTATCATATGGGTGGCATGTTATTTGGCAAGTAGAAAAGGATTTCTGGGGAGGGGTTAGTTAGAATAATACTTTTCGTATTGACAACCTCTATCAATAAGGGAAATGGGAGCCAGACCGGGGATATAGTTATGATTTGCCATTCAATTGTCAAGGTTTTGTTTGAATAGGGTCAGGGATGAAATCTGGTTTACATGGATGGGGAGCCTATTACACAGTGTGAGGATCCCTTGGGACACATACCTGTCTGTCCAACACAGTCTGTTTATGTCACAAGTGAAGTTCAAATCCTTTAATCTAGTGTTTCTAGTGCTGTTTGTTTTGCACATTTGCAACAGATCTATCAGGGCTGGGTCTGAGGAAGTCCTGTAAGCTAGACAAAGATCTATTCTCAGCAGCCTGTAGGAGACTAATACAGAGACAGAGCCCTTAGGCAATTAGTGTAGGAGAGGTTATTCATGACCTGAATTCTTCTGGTAAGAAACTTCTGTGGGCTTTATACATGCCGAAGGGGGGCATTGTATTAAATGATAGGTCTGATAAGGGCCAAGTAAAGTGGTACTATAACTCCCTTGGACCTAGATCCCATACTCTTACCTTTTATTTTCTTATTATGTTAGTTGCATGTGGTCAAAGGCCGAATTGCTGTCTACATATGTTCCCAGATTCCTTACTGCTGGGTCAACTCTCAGGGGCAGTTTATCGATGGAGTAATTAATCTGGGTTGACAGTTTCCCAAAGGACATTATAATGCATTTTTTTGGCATTGAGTTTTAGGCCTTGGCTTTGGCATCAGTTATTTATTTGTGTTAAACCCACTTGCAAGATGTTTGTGTCTTGGGGGAATCTATAATAGTAATTTGAGAACATGGTGAGCCAGAGGCCTTTAACATTAGCCTTGACTTCTGAGAAGTAGATGCCAAACAGACCAACAAAGAGCCCTTGGATACTCTGCTGGTGACCAGTCTCTTGGTGGAGGTGTTCTAACCAATCCTGGCTTCTTGGGTCCTGTCTGTGAGCCAGCTGGCAATCCAGTGAGTTATGCAAGGGTTTATGCCCAACTCCGAGAGCTTGTCAACAATGTCTGAGTGGGGTATTGTATCAAATGCCTTAGCCAGGTCAAGATACACAGTAGCCACTGTTTTATCCTCATCTATTTCCTTGGTCACCCTCTCAAAGACATCTACCAGGTTAAATAGGCATGACTTTCCTTTAACAAAGTCAAAATGGAATGGTCCAGTGTCTGTAGCTGACAGTGTCCTTATTTATCATTTCCATGATAATCCATTCCATGGCTTTGCATATTAGACATGTTAGACTGATGGGTCTGTAGTTCCCTGCGTTGGCTGATGGTCTGCCCTTGTGGAGAGGAATGACTGCTGCAGTTCTCAATTCACTTGGAATGTAGCCACTTTCAAGGGTATAGTTGAAGACTGCCTCCTGTGGTCCTGAAAGATCATGTTTTAGACTGTTTAGCAGGCAATCAGGGATGATGTCAGGACCCATGGAGGTGGTGTTCTTGGCTTTAGTGAGTGCTGCCAGCACCTGGGCCTTCTGATAGCTAGATACGTATGTTGGAGTGCACTTAACCTGGTGGAGCTGGAGAGGGGCACCCCATGTCCTTCACTCATCTATACTTCCTGCCTTCTTCCCTTGCCTCCTTCCAGTTCTTAGCAAGAAAGCATTTTATTCCATCCTGCCAGTGTTAAAAGTGTGTTTTTTTAACTCTTTAGACCTGCCCATATTCCTCATATTCCAAACAAGCATAGCTTCTATGTATTAGCTGTATTTTTCTCGATATATCCTATTTGGATCCCTCAGGAATGCCTCTTGCATGTCCTTAACTCATCTATATGACCAAGATATGACTCCTTCCAATATCTTTTGCTCCAGCTCTCCAACATGCTTTATCTTTCCTTCTTCTCCTTTCATGCTTAGCCTTAGGAGTGCATGGAACCATTTGCAGATTATTACTATCTATTGATATATAGCCTATATAGGGTTTAACAATTTAACATATTTGCATATATGTAGCACTTCCCAATCCCCTTTCTCCTATGCCTTATTCCTTTTGTCCTACATGTTCTTCAGAAATTAACAACTTACTCACTTGCCTTCATTTTATACACACTCTTCCTTTATCCACCTCCCATTTACTCAGTGATTTATCTCTACTGTCATCATCTCTATAACATTTCTCCTTTGCTGCATCCCATTTCTTTATTCAGTTGTCCATTTTTTTAAATATCATTTACAATCTAAAATCTTTGTGTAATTCCTCTAAGCGTTTCATTTGTATCTTTTTCCCTGTATGGACCTCTCCTTTTCCAGTTGTCATCTACTTTCTTATCTCCTTCTCCTCCTCCTATTATTTCCATCTCTTGCCCTGAAAGTTTCATCTGCTAGTATTATATAGCAATTTCTTTTAATGTCACTATCCATCCATAGAGTTTTCATGGCAAGATGTGTATAGACTGTTAGGTGGTTATTTGCAGATATTGCCACAGAAATGTGATCCACTGCCATCAGCACTATTCCAAACTATTGCGGCTGCCCAGCATGGTGGTTTGTCTTAGTCTGGCACCTCAACCACCTTGGGAGACCCTACTGGTAGTTAAATTACTGATGGCATAAAGCTTCAGCATCACCAATGTACACAAGCCCTCCCTGTACAACACACCATGATGAAAAAAATATGAGTCTACACAGTGGGTGTGCAATGTATGAAATATAAACCAAGGAAAACAGGTTGTTGACAAGAATGAAAAGGAATGCACATAACTTGGTCTGTTGGGAATAACTGGACAGAAATGGGCTGACAGAGGAAATAAAAGAATAAGTACAAATGTCACATTTGCAATTAAGATGACACTTGTGAAAATTGTAATGAAATACTCTTCAATCATAGAGTGCTTAAATATCCATTTGTCTATGAGCTGTATCCATTAATATAACTATAATTTAAATATATGCTCCAGTAACAGGCTGGAGAGGGTAAAGTTGATCAGTTCTATGCATGTACAAGCCGAAATTGGCAGAATATGCACAAAACAAATACTAATAGTCATAGGTGATTGCAATATAAAGGCTGGAAAAAAGGCAACATCAAGTGCTTGAAAAAGTTTTCCTTACACGATTTTGATGATCATTTTTTTTCATCTCACCATTTATTAAATATTAAATAATGACAATGGCAAGCTAAAATCCTAAATAAACACAGAAATATCTTTTTTCAAGGGGTTAACTCTTACACATACAGACACACACACACACACACACACACACACACACACACAAAATTATAAATATTAATGTGTGTGTGTGTGTGTGTGTGTGTGTGTGTGTGTATATATATATTTATATATATATATATATATATATATATATATATATATATTATATGTGTGTGTGTGGGTGTACTTGAGCCAACCCCCATAAAAGCGTATTGATCTTGGAAATTATTGCACAATTGCTCTGATCCCACATGTCATCAAGGTTCTTTTCAAGTTTATACAGTTGTGACTACCACCAGACTTGAAAAGAGAGCTGCCAAAAGTGCAAGCAGGACTAAGGAAGCGTCATCTCAAATGTGAGATGAAATTTTTAAAAGGCAAACAAATATCATTGATTATAGCAATGTGTTTGATTGTGTAAACCAGGAAAAACTCTTGGCCATAATGAGAAGCACGGGTATAACAGGACACCTGAGAGCTCTAGTGCACAATCTTTACATTGATCAAGGAGCAGCAGTTTAAACAAGACAGAGAGAAACAGGATGGTTTAGAATTTGTAAAGTTGTATGACAAGGCTGTATATTTTCCTGCCTGTTTAATTTATAGGCAAAACAAATCTTATCACCAGTATTATCACCAAATTGTTGCTAAGAACATGAAACTAAAGAAGGCGATGTTGTAGTGTACTGGCTCACCTTCAGTTTCGTACAGGAGTGGGTGTGGCCAGTGTGATTGACAAGTGCAGTGTCAGCTTGAAGCGGAATACAAAATGAGACATGACTGACATGCCATACATATTAGCCCGTGACATTATGCATAGAATTAATGTAGATGAGCAGCTCTAAGTACTGAATGTAGCTAAACAGGTCTGACGGATAATAAAAGTAATTCAAAACACTTTTTGTATTGTATAATCATTTAGCACCTGCTCTGACTACTGAAGATTCCTGCTGAGTGGTTTTAATAAAAATATTAAAAAATACTTTTTCGTGTTGCATAATCATTTAGCACCTCACAATACTACTGTACGTTACTGTGACAGCAGTTTGAATAAAACTCCTTAAAAATACATTTTCAGTTGCATAATCATTTACCACCTCTCAATTCCATTCTGTTCTATTCTATTCTATTCTATTCTGTTTGAAATGCAGATGTTTACGCACCTTGTTTTTCAACTGTTTATTTCTGGCCAACCTGGCATTTAGCACCTTGCATTTCCAAGGCTAGCTGGTTAACCTGGCATTTAGCACCTTGCAGTTCAAAGACTAGTTTGCTGTATAAAAATGGCAAGCTATCCCCATAGTTTTGCTACTTTTCAAGGAGCACATAACTGTGAAGGATCTTCTGCTACTTTTGCTGCTGTTGAGCCGAATCTGTTTGCAATGTCCAGATACAATGACACTTTTCTGCAAGAGTTCACTTCTTCACTGATGAATGTGATTTCATTCTTGCAGTCCTTTCGTATTCTGCCAAAGGAGAGAACCTGTCACAAATGTGTCTGCAAGGCTGCCCTTGTACCTGAGAAATCAACCTTTGGAGATGTAGCGCAAAGAAGTGCAGGCATAGAAAGAGGGATGCTGACTGGAACCTTTTTTGAGAGAAGTCAATTGCCTCTGCCAACCCTTCTGAAAATACTGTACTGTTGGCTTCAAAGGTTCCCTGTGAGAACAGCCGCAGACCACCTAGGTGTAACTGTGAAATCTATGGTGGACTGGTATCAGTTTACAAGAGACGTGTGTTCTTGGAAACTTCTCCAGGACCCCATGCTACTGGGGGGTCCTGGTAAGGAAGTCCAAATAGATGAGTGCCTTTTAATATATGCCAAGTACAACCATGGCACAAACCTGGCCAAACAGAACAGGTGGATGTTTGGCATCTTTGACTGCTTCCAAAAAATGGGTTACCTTACATTTGTGGATAGGCGAGATGCAGCCACCTTACTGCTCATAAAACAACAACATGTCTTGCCAAGTATTATTATTTCTGATGAGTGGGCCACATACCAGGGAAATGAAGCCATACCTGGTATGCATTAGAGGCACCTGTCAGTGAATCATACTCAAAATTTTGTAAATCCACTGACTGGTGCCCACAAAAATGCCATGGAGGGTTTGTGGGCCAACTGCAAGAGACACTTTAAAGCCATGAATGGCACCATGTGCCACATAGTGCCCAGTTACTTGGACGAGTTCATGTGGAGAACTAAATATGGCACAAAGACTTTGATGCCTTATTTGTCAACTTACTGCATCACATAAGGGAATTCAAAGAAGCTGATTATCCCCAGGGTAATGATGCTGGCTTTGATGAAGAGTCAGATGTGGGACCTGAAAGTGTAAGGGACAGGCTGGACAGTGAGTCTGACAAAGAAAATGAACTTCCTGAACTGTAAAAAATGTGTTAGTGCAACATTCAATATTTAGTTTGATTTTCTTTTGCTAGTGTTTTTTGGTGTGCACATTTGGCTTTTGTAATGTAGTAGTTTTGAATCATTATTGCCTCGAAATTGAGTGTTTGTTGGTATTGGTGGCCTTATTAAAGTGAGTTCAATCAAGACATTTGTGTCTAGTGCCTCATTGCTGCTATATGTGACTGTTGCTTAGAAAAATATGTTGCAGTTTTATATATTTAGCTACCAAGTACTTTCATGCTTTTGCAAATGCGACATGCCCACTATACGGTGTTATGCAGTGCATATGTTACTTTGGGAAATTAGTTGGGTCATCTAGAAAGATTTCCAATTCCAATCTCCAATTTGCAGATTGAGAATGACTATTCATTCAGGTTACAGCTCATCCTAATCAATATTCATTACTACCAATTGACGTCAACCGGCTTGGGTGGGGTTTGGGCGGCGTTTGCTTCTGCGCATCTGATGAGCCAGTACACTACAATATCTCCATATAGTACTGGCTGAAAAATGAAGATTTTTATTTAACAGTTGTTTACTTGGAAAGCCCAACTTGGAACAAGGCCAATTTTTAGCGGTGGCCCGGGGAGAAATGCTCCAGATGCATGTATTTGTGACATGGGAGGAAACCGGAGTACCTGGAGGAAACCCACACAAATGCAGAGAGGACATGCAGACTCCGCACAGAAGGCACCCCAGCTGAGAAACGAACCGTAGAACCTCTTGCTGTGAGGCGACAACACAACCGCTGCACCACTGCACAGTCCTAATGATCTAAAATTTCTGCTTTCTTGATTTAAACAATATAATCAAAGAATGGATTGAGGCTTAACATGAAAAAGATAAAGATCTTGACAACTGGTAAAAATCAATAAATGTATTCTATACGGAGAAGAAATAGTACTAGTAGACGCAGTCACCACCTAGGATATAAAAACATCAATACTGGTTTATCAGGCAGTCAAGAAATCCAGTGATGAATTGCTCTTGGCAGAATGAGCATAATGGATCTAAATAAGATTTTCAAGTGCAGAGATGTATACATTTGTATGAAGGTCCAAGGTGGCCATCTGTGATATTTTCAGTATTATCATATGGATGTGAAAGTTGAATGCTGAAGAAAAATGACATGAAGAAAACTAATACCACTGAATTATGGTATTAGTGAAGAAACTCTGCTTACTATGGACTGCCCTAAAAACAAATCAGGTGGTAATAGGGGACATAGACCTAAGTATTCCCAGGTAAATCAGATGTCAAGACTTCGACTATCATATTTTGGAAATATCATCTAAGGAAACACAAAGATATCATCCTTGGCTATGTCAAAGTCCAAATTAAAACAGGAGGACTCAAAATGCAATGGGCTGACATAATAACTATGGTGAACAATGACCTTTTGCCAGTGATTATTCATCCAACTAAAGACAAAGCACAGCTCAAAACAATGAGCCATACAGCCATCATTAGTCAGCACTGACTTGATAATTCAAACAACAGCTTCCCAGATTCTGCAGATCCACCCAGTTCTCCACCTCCAATTATATTTCATAAAATCACCAACCCACTACATTAGCATACACTACAATCATAAATGGTTGACACAAAATAAATTGAAAAAATAAAAGAAATAATATTTTATGCAGGTGACAAGCCCCTTGTATCCCCCACACTCCCTACTAATTATATATACCAACTCTGAGATTTCAAAATAGAAGGGAAAGTGCCAAGTCTTATCCTTCACTGTGTGATTCCTCCAAAGCAAATGCTGGCACCCTGTGATGAATTTGCAGTCTGATAAAACAATCTTCCTTTCTAAACATTCACTGTACCAAACGTATGAAGAAACAGAATAAACTCCCACCTTCATATTATCTCCCTAGCATTTCTACATCTTATTTTTATATTACTCAGCCTGTTTTGTTACATTGCTTCCTTTACCCTCTTAACCTCCTTAGCTATATTAGTTTGCTTTCTATCCCTTCTTAACCTCCTTGGCTATAATTATGTCTTTCTCTATTACTTTCCATATTCCCTCAACCTCTCAACCATAAGTCAACAATGAAAGTCAAAATGTACATTGAAACCAATGTCCTATAAATCTTCCCTTTGAAATCATTCACTTACCTGCCTTCTAACTGAACTTACATTTCTTCTAAATCCTCTAATTTGCTCCTTTTCCATTATACTGCAATATGTCTTATCCGATGTGTTAGTTTTGTTCCCACCATCATTGTGTAGTATTTATGTAAACCATCAATGTTCCAGTTTTCCTTTCTCACCTCTTAAATAGTTCTCCTATAGTTCCCTTATTTTACTCCCTTCTGACTCTGTCATCATCTGACATCAGATCCAGGCATTAAGCTTCTTTCTGATTTTTAATAACCCTATCCCCTCTCCATTATATTTCCCCCAACTTAAAAGTAACCCTACTATTCGATTTGCATTTGATTCCTGAATTTCTGTAGACATCCTCACATTTTGCTGAAACAATAATGAGGTCCCATCCAAATTATCTATAAACAAAATATAGTCATCTGAAGAAATACCTGAAATATAGTTTTTCCTTCACATTTCTTATTCCTTTTACTAAGCCACTGCTAATTCATCCATTATCAACAACAACAAACATGGTCTAGGATGCCATGGTTTCTGTCTTGTCTTTAATGATTCATGATCATGTTCTGTTGCTCCTTACTAAAATTTATATGGGGGTAGTTTGGTACAATAGTTAAGGTCTTCACCTCTTAGGCACAATGAACAGAGTTTGATTCTAGCCTCAGGTTATTGGCTAGGCTTAAGATGGCGCTTCAGTGCAATTAGCCTAGTATTAACCTATGAGCTTATGAGTTGTAGTAAAGAGCTCTTTCCATCTTCTAAATCTGTCTTCAGTCCAAACATTTGGCCATAATTTAAATAAAAAGGTCCACTTCATCAAATCAAAAGCATTTTGATATCCAATAACACTACTTCTGCCCCTAGTAGTTCTTCCTTCATTTTGTCTCTAAACACACTATCAAATGGTTATCTACCAACTGCATTTTCTTTATGATTCCCACTTGGTCATTTTAAATTATTCTAAGAATTATTCCTTCTAATCTTCTTCACAGAATTATCATCAAAATTTCTGCAGCCACATTTATGAATAATATCTGTCTAAAATGTCCAGGCTTTTTTAGCTTTACCTTTTTATTTGGAATCAGTATCACATATATCCTCCAAATTGATTTTGACATTTCCAGTTTTCTGAATATAAACAAAAATTCTCATCTTCACCTTTTTCATTCATAGTTGTCTTACATTTCTCAGTAGGATGCTTACTTATTCCAGTAGCTTTGTATATTTTCAGCTTAATAATAGCTTCCTTCACTTCTATTCTTGCTAATTCCTTAGCTATATGTATTCTTTCTTCTTTTACAAATGTTTCCCATAGTTAAATTCTCCCTTCTCTGCCCTTCTATGATGCTAAGTTTAGATGGATAAAAATCTTAATAAAAGAATATCATTATATCCCATGTTGCCTATCATTTGTAACTACCTTACCCAAATTATCTTTAATGTTTGGCATCATATTGTCTTTTCAACTTCAGTTACTATCCTAGATATATAAACATATTTTTCCTTTGTCCCCACCAGAATTATTCCTTCCTAACAAATCCCAGTTCTACATCCTCCATTTCCACCACGTCTAACATACACCTAACTTTCTGATCTACAGTCACCAGCTTACTTACTGCCTTCTATTGTCACCTTAGTTTCATATGTAGACTTCTTAGTTCTTCAGTTTTTTTACTTTTATCTTTTGTCTTCTATCCATCTTTAGTCTCACATTACCTTCCTTCTAAGTGGCATAATAGTGCCTTTCCTCCATGTTCATCAGTTTTCTTTTTTATTCAGTTCTCTTGTATTATTTCCTCCACTGACACTTTAATCTCCTTTTCTTTTTCTTCTGCCTTTCACATGGTTCTATTCCATCTCTATCACTTTTCTTTCAGACTGGCAAATTTGTGGAGCATGGTTTATATTCCTCTTTCTCCTATCTCTGTCTCCTTAGCCTGCCTAATTCTTTTCTAATAATCATCATGCAGTCTTTATATGTATGCATGTATGTGTGTAAGTATGCATGTACTTCACTATGTATGTATGTATGTAAGTATGTATGTAAGTATGCCTTTTTCACTTAAAAAGTTATAATATCTGTTCCCAGTGGGTATCCCACATTGTATCTCTCCATCCTCATTCTTCTATATGTTTTAGTTCTTCCTGTCTTCTTTTAATTTATTCTGTCCCCTTGAACTACCTGCCTAACCTTTCATCCAACACAATATAAACATTTTTCTAATTATCTCTACTCTGGGTTTCCTTGTATTTATTTTATTTATTTATTTTATTTTATTTTACATTTGTTGACAGGGCTAGTCTAACTGGATATATGTCCATTTTCAGTAGAGGCCCGGGGAGAAAAGCTCCAAGCATAAGCAGTGAAAAAGATTACAATTTACAGTGATAGTCAAAATAAATTACAGGACATTGTTACATTGAGGTTGACATAAGTTATATAGAGTCCGTAGTAGGTTAACACTAAGATCAAATACTGAGAGCAATAATTTGAGAGAGAGCAATCAAAAAAAGAAAAAAAAATATTGAGTTGTAAAAATTTCTTATATTTTTTTGTTTTGTTTTTTTACAGGTATGTGACATAGAACACTGGAGTATAGAAGTGTAAGGAGAGCAAAAAAGGGAAAAGAGATAACAGTCAGGGTATATCAGTCAGGGTTAGAGCAGGGGCAAAGCCAGTGAGTTTTAAGATATTCTTTAAGATGCTTTTTAAAGAGATGAGCGGAAGCAATGTATGTATGTATGACCTCATAAACATTAAAGTATGAATTTGGAGAGCACATGTTGCATTTTCACCTTGATATTATTTCTATATTCCTCTGCCATATGATCCATCTGCCATCCTCACTCATGTTCTCCTTATTTCAACATACCACTAGTCCTGTCCTAAATAATACTGCCATGTTCTTCCTTCCTGTCCCTGTTACCTAATCTGTTGCCACCTTTAAATGAGAGAGGTATAGAAAAAATAGGAAAGGACCTCTTGATCTGACGAGAAGTGATCCAACTTTGGTAACATGTAGGACTATATGCTGCAGGTATTGGGTCCACTTGACAGTGCTTTCGGGTTCTTGCACCATCCCTTAATCCCATTATGCATGTTTTCCTGTACATCTCCAGTTCTTCAGTGTCACACAAGCATTTCAGGCATGAAGGAGTTTTCACACTTCATTTCTCAGCATGCTTTTATTGTTTTTGGTAACAAAATGTATTTGGATTGTGATCATTTCTGTCTACACTTTTACAGGTATTCTCTTACTTTTCTAAAACCTCTCTATACTTTTTCCATATTTTTTCAAATCTTTTAGCCTTCTGCTTGACCCCGTCATTGTGCAGAGGCTTGTTTTTTTCACCTCCACTATGCCAAACCATTGTTTGATCATGGGGCATGTAGCTAGAAATGCACAAGTTGTATTTATTATATAACAAAGAAGATCTTTTTGCTTGGGATTTAATTTGGTGAAAAAATGTAAAAGTTTTCTTATGAAATATGCCATAACTGGAAAAAGTCCTGAGACATGAGCCATTTAATTCCGAAAGCAGACCTTCAGTATCGAACTGCTACCAACCATGAGACCATCCCATCAAGCAACTTAAGGAAAACCTCAAATAGCGGACTCCTGTCCATAAAGAATCCTAAGCACCTACAACAAACTTTCTGTTCTCACAGTGTAAGAGACCTGGAGATAACTTTTTAACAGAATTATTAACAAGATTCCAATAACCTGTTGTGATGCAGACTCTGACCTCAGTCTAGGCATTCCTCCATCCTGGCATTGATTATAAGAAATGGGCAGAACCAATGTATTTATAACTTGAGACTTTAAGGCTCAGGTAATGGTATCTATCTGTCTTATCACCAAGGTAAGGGGTACCAAAGGAGCTTGTTTCTTTCATAATTTTTCTGTGTACTATTACAGCAAGCATCACCTCTTCATACTCCCACACAAGTCTCTTTCATGTCTGTACTGAGACTCCAGGTGCCAAAGCTGGCACCTCAGATTTGATCTTGGCTACAATGTCTCTCTCTTTTTTGTCTTATCAATCCAGCATCAATCCTGCCAAAACCAGTACATATTATCTCTCTGTCTTCACCTCATCTGGTACAGATGTAGTACTTGCCCTGTTCATGTAGACTTTGCAAACTGTCCAGTACTGATGCCTATAGTAGCACCTTCTCTAGCAGCAACTGCAGCCCATGCCAAGCCAGATGCATTGCACTCATTGCCGATGGCCATTTTGCTTTCTCAACAGTCCTATCTGTGATGAAGCTAATAAAGATGATGCCATTGTAACAAGTGCCAGTGCAACTAATGCAAACTTACATCAAACAGTTTCTGCCAGTGCCAATTTCTTTACAGATCTTGATAATTATCACAATAAATGGTGGACATACTGCACATACAAGGACAACACCATTAGCCTTCATCAAAGGCCTGATGCAGGGCACAAAAATGCCCATTTCGTCATCCAAGTTTTTGGGATCATCCACTAAAAGGCCACAGAATGATTTTTGAAAAAAGCAGACAGAGTCCCCTATACTGTCCCAATAACAGAACTCTATGTGTGGAAGAAGGATGCTTTCTCAGCCACCAAGGTGAAACAGAAAGTTCAGAAATAGTAGCCCAGAACCTGAAAAGACTGCCTGGATATTTTGCCCACCAAAAGACTGGACAGTTGATCAGAGACACACTAAAATGAACCTTAATGTACAAAGGACAGCTGTAAGGAGGGTCCCAACCCCTCAGAACTCTACTATTCACCCAGTGGATGGGGAATCTAGAAAAATGGATAAATCTGGAAAGTACATTTTGCATTCTCCAACATATCGCTGAAGATGATGAACTACCTAATTCACATGGTTTACTTCCAGAAAGAAGTTTCAGAAGAAATTCTGTACATGCTGAAGATGCTGCTAGAAAGGCCCCAAAACAGATAATAAAGAGTCCAAGTTATATCTGTCATAAAACTTAGAAACCACATGGCCTGTGTCATACATAATGCAGCTATGGATTCAGACACATCCACAGGAGGATACAACTAGCTCACATTAGCAGAGTTTGCAGGGGGCAACAAGATGGCTTTTTTTAGTGTCTCCCATTTTCAGGTCCTCTCATGTTTGTTAACAATGTCAGCCAACACCTCAAGAAGATGGAAGAACAGGATGAAACCTGAATAGTGTGAGAGTACAATTCCACTATCCAGTCTTCTTTTAATAAACTGCAGAGCAGCTACTGCTAAGTGTATTTCCTGCAAGGTCATCAGGGGACCACTAAAAGGAACCAGTGGTAGGAGTGGTCCTTCCAAAGCAGATGCATACCTAGAAGATGAAGAGGGTTTTGATGCTCACTTGTAGGTCACAGTAAATCTGGTGGACAACAATGGTCCTGAAGTATTCCTTGACTGCTCCTCTCTGGTGCAGTCAGGGGTTGATGTCTACAATACCTACTTGCTCAAGAAAATTGTCAAGGAATCCAGAGGGCAGCAGGGCGTCAGTGTCAGAGGTGATTTCCTCCAGTTCAGAAACCTTTGCTTCAGGTTGAACACAGCCCCCAGAGTGTTCACTAAGTGCATGAAAGTAGTAACAGTCCACTAAAGCATTCTAAGGACCATAATCTTACTCAATTTCAGTAGATTGTCTCTTTGCTGTTCCATTTTAGGAAAAACTCATACAGCACACACACACACATGGTTCTGTTCCCTTATAAAGGCCCTGCTGATCATTAGCCTAGTATATACCTCTGAATTAGAACAAACCCCTTCCAACTGCCACAGGCCAGACTGCAGGGATCATGATCACAATTTGTCACAAATCACAGCTGTATGCTGGAGCTGTTAGCTGTACACCTTACCTTTCTATTCTTCCAAAACTAGGTCCCATATGGTGTGGTTGCCATACATATGTAATATATAGCAGTCATTTTATAGATGTTATTTTACATTTACTTACTGGGTAGTACACTGATCACAGCTAACAAGGTACAAAAGACAAGGGGTACATGTTCCTCCACCCTTTATAGGGAAGCCGTGATGCTTTGGGAGTGGGTCATATTCAACAAATTCTTCCTGATTTAAGTACATACCTCAAAAGAAAGCAATACTTTGGCAGATAGACTGAGCAGGAGCCTGCTATTCCATTACAAATGGTCACGTAGACTAGAAGATGGTCAATGGAATCTTCTGGCAATGGGACTAGCCGATGTTGGACCTATCTATGTCTCCATCAAATACAGAATATTACCAGTTCTTGTCTGTCATTCCATCACCTACATTAACCTGCCAAGGATGCCCAAGTCCTCATGGAATTATTTATGCCTTCTCTCCAATTCAGATAATAACTAATATAATTAAAAAGACAAAAAAATCAACACTGAAAAATAATTTGAATAGCCCCTTTCCAGCCATGGCAGGCATGGTTATGACTACTGACCTGCATGTTCTAAGCATCCTGCTGTGTCTAATCTCATTTTAAGATTTGCTGACTTACTCAGTGGGTGGTTTCATCCAATCATCAATACAATGAGGTTGTCAGCAAGGCTTTTGAATGTGGTCAACAACCTACGTTACCCAAGAAAAGTAATTGAAATATTAAGTTCAGTATAGGCTCTAGCCACCAAGGAAACCTAGAAGGCCAAAACAAAATACCCTGCTATCTAAGAATGGCTTAAATGTCAGGTCAGACCCACTGGAGAAGTTAACAGACTACCTTAAAGAAATCTTTGCCAAAGACCCCACTTACTCCTTCATAAAAAAGTACATATTAGTAGGAATCTAAAATTTTCCTTCAGACTCCTAACCCACATTCATCTCCCCATTTAGAGTCATTAAAGTATTTCCTCAAAGGCACCTTTTTTAAGACCACCAGCTACAGACCTGATGCCCCTCTGGACCTTTATTTCTTTTTCAAAATTCTCACCAGTCATCGTTTAAACTAGCTGTAAAGGAATATCCCAAGTGCTTGTCTTGAAAACACTTTTGCTAGTGGCCATCATGTCATCTAGGAGGACTTCATAGTGAAAAGATGTTATTCAAATACCCAGTCTGTTTTTCTATACATAGGAGGTAGTACTCTTACCAAAACAACCCTTCAACAGAAACAAACTTCAATCAGTTAATTTTATAATCTTATGACAGCCATGGAGAATACCTATTGCTTTGTGTGAGCGCCCAAAGGGAACTGAAATTCAACCTGAAATGAAAAGTAGAGTTTATAAGAACTAAGCAACTGCTCATTTGATATGTTCCATAAAGGAACCATAGGTATACACTTTGAGATGATCATCAGAATTCATAAAATACTGCTACATCAGGGGAGGCAAGACCCTGCCTGTACCACATAGCACATTTCACAAGAGCCCTAACCACTTCCACATCCTTAATATATGCAGAACTTCAATGGCAAATATTAGCCACGGGCCACATGGACCAACCTGACTACTTTCATCAAATACTATAAATTAGACATTACTTCCAGAGCAAAGTCATCTTTCAGATCTTTCAGATTGTCTTAGGGATACTCTCATGACCAGGATAATCCTGGTAAGATAGCTGGCGACTCTGCCCTACATGTTACTGAAGATGGGCCACTTATTATCAGATACAAAAGTTATGCACTTACTATCTTCAGTGACACTTTCCCAAACAATTGGCCCTTAAGTCTGAGGCAAACAGGCTAGCCCATGTGCTAGGTATACCATTTCTGAAAAAAGCAGTTACAGTATGGCTGGTAGACAGATGCAGATAAGGATAGGGTAGACAGAAATAATATTAATGATTTAGAAAATCTTGTGAGGACACTGAAATGTGAATGGACTAGGGTTAGGATTGTTAGGCTGCAGGTGTGGTCCGTCAGGTAGTATCAGACGGATTGGCAAAGGTGAGGTGAGAAAGGGGAAGAAGGATAAGACATGATATAGGTGTTATGACACAATGGGGGTGGCTTAGTAGACATGCAGGTAAGTTGAAAGTTTTGAGAAGGAAAGTAAGGAGGCTGAGCTGACTGGCTGGTTAGATTAACTGTATATCTCATAAGTGATAACTCAAACTGATGACATTTGTTAAGCTACTATTTTTATGCTATAGTTTTGGCAATGTAATGTTGCACATTTTATTTTTTATTAAAACTGAGAAAGAATTAAAAAAAAGACTGATCCAGATGCCCCATAATTTGAGAGCTACACATGCTGTAAGGATAACTTAACTATACTAAAAAACAGAAAAAAAAAATATATATATATATATTCTTAAAGATACAAGGATAATTGAATATGTTTAATGTCACTAAATTACTTTTCACTAAAGCTTGGACATCTGAAAGAACTCAGTAAAATGGGAAATCCCTGGCAGCTTTTTTTTCTATGTCACAGGGAAGCTCCCTATGCCCCCTCATGCAAGTGAGTTTCACCCCTTCACCGACCAAACTACTATAACCCTCCAGGGATGCACAATCTTGGGTCAAGTTAAAAAAACTGCTGTTGATTGAGAATTTGACTGAATGAGTTCAGCTTTCTGAGGGTTACTGCAAAGTATTACGGGGGACATAAATGAAAATGGAGTGATTACCACCCCGCTCAAATAACATACAGCTCTCTCAGTTATGAAAATACAAATGTAAATATGAAAATATGAAAAACAAGAAGTAACAATGATAAATACCTTCACTGGAAGAAATCCTAGATTAACAATCTTAGTGTCATTTTGTTACTTACATCTTGATTTTCCTTAAGTTGCCCCTTCCACCCAAAAATGCAGGACACCAAAATGAGTAATATGTCCTGAATGGAATGATACAAGAAAGGTGCTATAGGTGTGAATGAGTTAAAGCAGTTAAATAGATCTGCAGTTTCACAGTGCTACAGCAGTTAGTGTTGTTGCCTCACAGTGTGTAATGAGGGCCTTCCACAGTAAATGCCATGGCATAGAGGGATAAATCTGACTGTGGCCCATGCAGCCTGGGTTTGATTAGTTGTCCAGGTGTCTGACATGCTGGTATGGGAGGATGGATGTGACCATCCTGGTGGAGAATGAGAGGGGCATGTGCCATGTGATGACATGATGATATGGAGGAGGCTGGACATCCTATGTATCCAAGAGACAAGATAGAAGGGCAGTGCAGCAAAGCCACTTGACTTTGTTTCCAGAGTCTACTACTCAGGAGGGGGACAGGCTATAAATGGTGTGGGAATTGTGGTGAGAGAGAGGCTTCAGAAGGCAATGAGAGATATCATCAGAATTAGTGACAGACTCATTGCAATCAGACTCCAGTGTAATGATAGGGCAGTATTCATAATCTCAGCCTAGGCCCCACAGCTGGGTTGAGATAGGGAGAAAAAGAGTGCATTCAGACAGCAGGTGCAGGACCTACTATGTAAAGCAGGACAACATGAATCGGCGTTGATAATGGGTGACTTGAATGCACATATCGGGACAGACAGAACAGGATACAAGGACTGCCTGGGTCCACATGGTGAGGCAACAGGAATAAAGAAGGAGAGGCCATTCTAGACTTCTGTATAGCAAATGGCTTAATAGTAGCCAACACATGGTTCAGAAAGAGAGACAGTCACAAGATCACATACAAGAGTGGCCAACATGCAACTCAGGTAGACTTCCTCCTAGTAAAGAAAAGGCATTGGCGAAGAATCAATGATTGTAAAATCATCCCCAGTAAAACAGTCAGTCCCCAGCATAAACCACTGGTTGCCACAATCAGCTGCAAGCAGTGGTCAGAGAATGCTTTAGGGTCAACAAAGACCAGGCTTAAGACCTGGAAGTTGACTGGAGAGAAAATACAACAGTTCAAGGAATTACTTCGGGCTCTAGCACCCCAAGAAGAGAAGGAAATAGATGGAGTTGAATAAGAATGGCAGAGCCTCAAAACAGCACGTGTTAGGACTACAGAACAGATATGTGGCTGAGTCAGGTATGGAAATAAGGTTCATAAGGGAAGCTGGTGGTGGAATGCAGAAGTCCAGGAAGTCATAAAAAGAAAGGAGGAGTGTAGGAAAAAGTGGGAGGTAGAAAAGACCAACCAGGCTAGGAAAGAATACTGGTTGGCTAACAAAGAAGCTAAGAAGGGAGTAGCAATAGCAAAGAATAGGGCATCAGAGGCACTCTACCAACTTCTAGAAAGTGACTCATTAGGTGGCACAAAGAGACTATATCAGGTTGCAAGGCAATGACAGAAAGATAAAGAAGATAGTCAGATACCCTTCATAAAGGATATCAGCAACAACCTGCTCACCAGTCCACAGGACATCAAATGCAGATGGGAGAAGTATTTCTAGCAGCCTCTGAATGAAGAAAACCCCACAGAAGCTGTACTGCTCCCAGAAACAGCATACAATGAGAGAAAAAGAGGAGCACACCCTAGAAGAAGTAAGAACAGCACTAAGGAAAATGAAGTCAGGGAAAGCAGCAGGATCAGATGTGTCACAGCAGATATGATAAAGATGCTGGGTGAGATAGGGGAGAAATGGCTCCTGAGGGCACTCATAGCAGTATGGAGAGAAAGGTGTATCCCAGATCACTGGAGAATAAACGTACTTATGCCAGTGTGTACAAGAACAAAGAGGGCATACACAACTGTAGGCAGTACAGAGGAATCAAACTCCTATAACATTGCATGAAAGTTCTAGAGAGGGTGATTGATAAACAGATATGCAGAGTAGAATGTAAGATGGGATGTGAGCAGTTTGGATTCAGATCAGGATGTAGCACAACTGACCCGATGTTTGCTGTGAGACAGATAGTTGAGAAGAAGCTAGAGATGAGGAAAGAGTCCAACTGGGCATTCCTAGACTTGGCAAAAGTATATGACAAGGTCCTAAGAAACCTGATCTGGGCATTACTGCGATGGTTCAAAGTCCCAGAAACATTGGCAGAATTAGTGCAGGCTATGTACAAGGACCGAATGACTCAAGTACAAACAGTATTCAGCCTTACAGAGGGGTTCCTCATGGGAGTGGGTGTACACCAGGGTTCAGCTCTGATCCCACTGCTGTTTGTACTGGTGATGGACTACATTAGCAAACAGGTTAGAGGGGACGGATCAAAAAAGTTGCTGTGTGCAGATGATGTAGCATTACAGGCAGACTCTGAACAACTCCAGCAAAGTATAGAGCAATGGAATTCAAAAGGGAAGGCACAAGGGATGAAACTAAGCACAGTTAAGACAGTGTTAATGGCAGCAAACTGGGGAAATCAGAAGAAGCTGAGAACTGAGATAGAAGGGAAGAGGTAAATGGCTTCAAGTATCTGGGCATGGTGGCTTAGGAGAAGGGAAGGCTGAATGAAGAGGTCAAAGCTGGACTGAGAGGGGCTGCAGCTAACTGGCATAGAGTGTCAGGTGTAGTGTATGACAGAAGAATGCCAAAGAAGCTGAAAAGTAAGGTGTACAAGACAGTGGTGTGACCAGTACTACTGTATGTTACAGAACCTGTGCAGTAAAGGCAGAACAGATGAAGAAGCTAGAGGTGATGGAAATGAAGTGCCTGAGAAGGGTAGTAGTATGCACTCTGTGGGACAGATGAAGAAATGAGGACATATTAGATGCCAAAGTAGTTCCAATTGCAGAAAAGATCAAAGAGAACAGATTACAGTGGTTTCCACATGTGCAGAAAAGCAGAAAACAATCTGGTGAGGAAGATTTGGGACAGACAGGAAGAAGGTAAGAGGAAACAAGAATATCCAGCAAAGAGGTGGATGGATTGTGTGAAAGATCTGCGACAGTCAGGCATGAGTGTCGAAGAAGGTAGGAGTGTGGGACTGAATCGAGACGAGATGACGACAGTTAACACGATTCCCCAATGCCATGTAGAAAATGGGAAAAAGCGGGCTGATGATGATGATGCTGAGGATGTGCCCAGGAACACACAATGCAGTATGATTTCCTGGTGGAGCCTTGCTTCATTAGATGAATGGAGTGACTTGCTGATGTCAGCCCTTTGGGACAGTTCAGAGTGTCTCACCCACTGCAAACCCTCACAGCAGCATTATGATGCAGTAACAGGACACCTCATTCGCTCACTGGCCTCAACCTCAGTGGAGAAAGTCCAGCAGTATAAAGGAGGGGTAGGAAGATCCACTTAATAAGGAGGGCATCAGTGTCAGATGATAGGTCAACTGCATGAAAAAAATAAGCAAAAAAAGGTGCTTTACATAAAATATGCATAACATCCACCCTGTGTCTTTATGGGCCTTTGCTGGGTCCTCTACTTTCCTCCCACATCCCAAAGATGTGCTGTAGATGAATTGACAATGCTTCAAGTTACTTATACATGTGTATGTGTATGTGTGTGTGTGTGTGTGTGTGTGTGTGTGTGTGTGTGTGTGTGTGTGTGTCCTGCAATGAGCTGGTGAAATGTGCCTTCTACTCTCTAAGTGCCATGGTAGGCTCTGACTCCCACATGAGCGTAAATTGGATTAAACTAAAAATCAGGAATGAGTGAACGCATAGTTATGGAAATGAGCCACTCACACTGTAAACACAAGTAATGATTCTCTTCATCTACATTAAACTATAATAAACTTGATATTTATATAGCCATTTTATCTCTTTTGATCTGTATTCATACCTTTCAGTTGCTATAGGTTAGGTATATCACTATCATTTTGACCTTACCTTGTTCTTAAATTTACTGATTTTCCTCTGATGTCCCTAATAAAGACAGACCTGTTCACTGATTAATACATTATTAAATAACTGAAATAAACTTGTGCAAAGATTCCTTATTATTAGCTATATAGGATCAAACATCTAAAAAGCATCAATTCAACAAAATAAGAAAGTGCTCTTCTCTTTGGCCCTCTGCTATAATTATTTAAAGTCCAGTGATATGATTTTTAATGTTCAGTGGTTGATAAGTATGTCTGTATTGTTTATGTCCTGTCTGGGCTTTCTTATTCCTGCAGTACTTATATTTTACTGTAGATATATAATTTGTAATTGATCCTGTAAGCATATGCTTGTGCTCTTGACAAGTGTTTGACCCTCTGCACTCAGACAGGTTATGCAAATGTCTGAGTGACAAAACAACAGACTACAAGTTACAAGAATGTTATATATTAGTAATTAACTTGATTTCTTGACATTCACAATATCTTTGGTCCTTTATACCTTGCTGCCAGTTTCTTTGCTGTCTAAAATTAATAAAAGAGCTTGGTTGAAATATATACATTTCAAAGGAAAAACTTCAAGAAAAATATACACATAGCTGCTCCATGGAGTAGTGGGATAAAGCCCTATGTTGCAGGTGACCTGAGTTTGAATACTGGCATAGCCACCTGTAGGAGCTGGCAAGAGAGGATGAGAGTAAGCAGCCTCTGCCACTCAACCATCTGGAGTAGGAGAGGGCAGTTCTGCCTCAGTACATGGGTGACACCTAGCAGGAGGACTAGGTATCTACTGTCACTTAGCAGGAGTGCTAGTTATATACCCCTGTGGAGTTCAAGACTATTGAGCCTGCAGTGCCATGTGCAAGTCACACTCTGAGCCAAGGGGAAGTCTCAGAGGGCAGCAACAGTAGAGCTCAGAAGAGCTGCTGCACAGAAAATGGTGCCACAAGGGAAGAGGGTAGACTGCCCTGCAGGACCAGCAAAGCTGGGCTGCTACCTATCAGCATCTCTCACCTTAACCAGATAAGCTCATGTGGGATTCTCAGACAGGAAGGAAGGATGCAGGTACAGCAGCCATCAGGGGTGCAGGTATGACAGCCATCAAGGGTGCAGGTAGAGCAGCCATCAGGGATGTAGGTAGAGGAGGCATCAGTGGTGCAGGTACAGCAGCCATCAGGGGTGCAGGTAGAGTAGCCATTAGGGGGTCAGGGGTTCAGGTTCAGCAGCCATCAGGGCTGCAGTTAGAGCAAACATCAGGGGTGCAGGTAGAGGAGCCATCAGACTCATTCCTGCTGGGATGCAAAAAAAAAAAAAGATAAAATACAGGCATGGCTACTCAACAGCAATATAATACTGCTACTAATGGACCACACTGGCAGATATTTTTTAATAAAATTTAGTTTTAATATAATTATGATTTAACAGGAAATCACTCTGTGTTTTGTGTTTTAGGATTTAAAATAACAATTATCATGTCTACAGTAACATAGCTTCATTTTTGATACCATTCTAATCTTGCTTAGAATGTTTACTGAGCCATTTAAGTTCAGTTTCAAGAGTGGAGTTACCTTAATCATGAAATCATTTGCAATGATAATGTATGCTGCTTCAAACATAAGTGTGCATATTATCAGATGTGTGCAAAATATTGCAAATGAGCTACTGTGCATCTCTTTATGGCACATATGTTTATAGCAGACTTACTTAAAAATGTGCGTACTTCATTAAGATATATAACACATTTTATATGAGTCAGGATGTTATTCCTATTCTTCATGGGCCTCCACTGAATATGGGTCTCAATACAGTGGATGTCCCATAAGCAAACATAAATAAATAAATAAAAATAATGTGCATGTTCACATCACTTCTGTAGAAAAGACCTGGCACCAACTTGCACCCTCATCTTGCAACCTGTAAGATCATTTATTTGTGGCATCAATTACAGCACAATCACTTCCAAGAGCTATTGTAAATTAGCTTACCTTTTAAATTATCTTAAAGAGTTTTTGCTGACTACATACAACCTATGAGGGAGTTTTATTACACCAGCTCTCTGCTCAGTTGCCATTCACTAGTTTGGATGTACTTTGTTTTATTAAAGGGAGACGGTTTGTGTGAGATACAATGTTATATATTTTTTTCACTCTTGCCCACTATTATTGTTGTGTAGTCTTTCCAAACTGCTTTCTGGACTCTCTTCTATTCTTTCCCCTTCACTATTTGTTTTATCTTGATATTTTATGCTCAGCAAAGTAAATACACAGTTAATATATTACAATAAATCACACACACATATATATATATATATATATATATATATATATATATATATATATATATATATATATATATATATATAGGTAATGCACATTTAATGTAAGTCATGGTGCAATTACCTTGGAAGCATTTTATACAGTGGTATGGAGTGATGGGGGATAAAGCCCCTACAGAGGGCATCCTGCAAAAAACAGATGTTGAAAAAATCAACTCATTCACATTATTGGTCTTCACAATTATGGCCCCACATCTTGAGAATCCTGTGTCCCTACTGCCCATGAAGAATAGGAATAACATCCTGACTCATATAAAATGTGTTATATATCTTAACTGAAGTATGCACATTTTTAAGTAAGTCTGCTATAAACATATGTGCCATAAAGAGATGCACAGCCTTTCCTTTTCTTTGTGTAAATACACTTGCAACTTTAAAAGTCAAACATCTTTATTCTGTTCTTTAGGTTTTGCCCCATTATAATATCACTAGTCAGGATTTTTGCCTCATTCCAAATGCTTTATACAATTGCTTCACCAGTAACACCCTACCGAATCCATAAGTACTGACTATTTTTGTTGCCGTATCTGTTATCTCCAAGTCCCTTTGTATGCTGCTGCTGTTTCTGCTTTTAATATTTGACCCTGGTTTCCCTGCTGCCCTTGTATCCACTTAATAAATTCCTTCCTTCTTATATGTGGGTGATTTCATGGGAGGTATCATTTGAGTGTCAAGGCATCATCTGAAGACCTGCCAATCCACAGTTTCTGTCCCTTCTTCTGGTGAATATAATTGAACAAATTCAAGTCTGTGCACTAGCAACTCCTGCAATAGACACCTCCATTTTCTGGGAGGTTCCCATGTTGATGCTTTTCATTTCCAGGATAACATAATGGTTGTTAGAAACATAAGGCCCATATGTGTTCTCCTGGGCCTCATCTCAGTTTATAACCTATCAAATGCCATCCTGCTGATGTATAGTTTCCTGGCAGATTCAGGTAGGATTTTAATGCAAGTCCCACCTATAAACATGCCTCCAGGTAATCTTACACTCTGCACTATGCATTCTTTAGTGGTAAGCTCCTGTATCTGCACATATTGTCTCAATTGATGTTGTATGCTTACTTCTTTTGTCTATAAATTCTTTTTTCCTCAATTTTTTTTTATTTTTCAAATACATTTGAATTAATTCCATAGTATTTATACATAACATCTTAAATAACTATGCACACTATTTACATTAGCCTGACACTATAACAGAGCTTAATGTATACAATTACTTTATAAGTATGTCCAATCCATTATTAGAGTGTCTGATCAATTATTGTATAGTGTCAATCAACGATAAGACCTTTCCCCAAGGGTTGTTGATAAATGGCTTTGGATAAATTCTCAATTCTTTCATTTTAATTTCCAATAATGCTGTGGTCTTCAGTAGGCTGTAGAAGTCTTCCAAAGTTGGGTATTGTGTTTGTATTCCATCTTCTTGTTATACACTTCCTTGAAATTGCAAGTATAGTCCATACTAGATACATGTTTGACCTATTCAAATGAGGACCTTCGTTCACATTTAATAATGCAACAGATTTAGTTAAATAAAATGATTAATTAAATAAAGTTTGTAGAAAGTTATTAATACCATTCCAAAATGGCTTAATTTTAACACAATCAAAGAAAATGTGGTTCCAATCTGCATTGTGTACTTGCTCACATCTCCAACATATTCCTTTTATGGAAGAACTAATTTTATTGATTCTATCTGGGGTTAAAAATGCTCTGTGCAAGCATTTCCAATTAAAAACTTTCCAGTATTGTGTAAAGGGTGTATATTTTATCAATAATTAGATATTTGTTTTAACATCTTCAGCTAACTGTATTGAGTGTCCTTTTGTTATATGTTTCCAGTATGAGGTTCTGGGTGTTGTTTTATAGTTTATCAATATTTTGTAAAACTTTGAAATGCTGTTTCCCATGTCAAAGTCATTATATATGATTTCATATATGTATTTTGTAAATGTAGGTATTTCTTTAAATGAAGAATTGTTAATTATTCTACTTAAAGCTTGCGAATATGACAGAATACTCTGTAAAGTTAGCCAATCTTGTTGTGGAATATTGTATGTTGTTTTTATTACTTGCACATATAAAACTTTTAGTTCTTTGATACATTGGAGCCAAGAAACAAATCCTTTCTGTTCCCAGGAATTAATAATTTCTCTATATATTTTATGTGGAAAGTTCTTTGTAACCATAAATGGTGTTAAAAGATCAAACCAGATTTTTAAATCTATATTTGCATTAATAATTTTCCTAAATGAGTCAATGTAATCATTAATCATACAAGTTTTAGTGGGTTTAGTTATGTTATATTGCATACTAATACATATGTGCCATGGCAAATTGTTTTTATCTGTTATTTGAATTATTTTTGTAAATCAAATTAATTTATTGATAATACAGTTAGTAATTCTTTCCAATTGGCAGAGTAATTTGGACTTATCCAGTCTGAGATTGTTTTAGATATTGATGCTTTTATATGTGTTTCTATATCAGGAAATTTTAATGCTCTCTGTTTCCATGGACTGATATGATGCATTAAAGCTATTCTGTTTCTTTTGGGAAACCATAAAAATGTTATTAGGCATGAATTGATTTCTTTAAGTATATTCCTTTCTGGTAACAGTTGTATTGCCCAGGCTATATAGGATCTTGGGCAGTAAAACCATTTTTATTAACTGTAGTCTATCTTTAAATGTTAATATTATTTTGTTCCATTTTCCCACAGAGATTTTAATTGTATTGATGATATTATTGTAGTTTTTTGAGACTAATGCATTATTATCCTTGCATAACTCAATTCCTAGACATTTAAAGGTAGATTTTTGTTTCCCTATGATGTGATCCCCCTTAGTCTGCAGTTCTTTTTTTTATTTAAAAATAAAAATGTTGATTTTGATTTATTGAAATGGAGTCATGAAGTCATGTGAAATTTGTCAATTAATATATCTAATTCTTCTAATGTCTCTTTTGTATTAGATAATGTTAGTAATATGTCATCAGCAAATAGCATTACTTTAGAATTTATTGTTCATAAACATCTATTCCTTTGATTTTTATATTGTTAAGAATTGAATCTGCCAATATTTCAATAGCCAGAGCAAATAGAATTGGTGACATGGGACATCCTTGTTTAGTGCCTTTTGTTATATGTATAGATTCAGAGGTAAAAGGACCTAACTTGACATATGCTAAATTATTTGTATATATATATATATATATATATATATATATATATATATATATATATATATATATATATATATATATTCTTTAGGAGATGAACAAAGGATGCAGGAAATTCAAATAACATTAGGATTTTGAATAAATAGTCCCAATTTAGAGAATTAAAGGCTTTCTCTATATCTAAGCCAATTATGAGTGTTTCTTTATTTTCTTTATTAACATACTCTATAAGAGAAATTATCCTTTTAATATTGTCACGTGTGTATCTATGATATATAAATCCAGTTTGATCATTATTTATTGTTTTGGACAGAGGTATTTTCATTGTTAGTTAATATTGTCATAAATATCTTTTAGTCATTATTTAATAATGATATAGGTCTATATGAGGAACAGAGGTTTCGGGATTTGTTTTCCTTTAGGATTGGTGTGATTAAGGAATATCTCCAAGAGGGTGGTATTAAAGCTTGTGAACGAATTTCTAATAGAGTTTTATGGAAGAGTGATAGTATCTTTGAAGGAAAATATTTATATATTTCCATAATTATGCCATCTATACCTGGAGCTTTATTGTTTTTACCCTCTTTTATTGTATCTGTAATTTCTTTCTAGGATATGGGTGCTTGCAGATCTAGTTTAAATTTTTCTGGTATTTTTTTTTTTTGTTTTAGAACATTTTTCATCTAGATTTAATTGATCAATATGTATATTTTATTTTTGGAAATGTTCCATATAGAGATTTCTATAGGCATCAATAATGTCACCTATATCCGAGACATTTTTCCCTTTCTTTTCATGGAAGATACTTTTAATGTTATTAGCTTTTGATTGTGTTTTGATTCTTATGGATAAATTATGTAGATATTTTGGTGAAGTGGCCAAGGTATTAACTTTTAGTTTTTCTAAAGTTAAACTAGTTTTATGTGTTATAATTTCATTGTATTTATTGTTTAATACTTCAACTTTCTTTTTCATCTCAAAATGATTTTGATTTTTCTGCTTTTACTAACAAAAGTTTGGATTGTAGATCTAATAACTCAAAATCCCATTCTCTTATTTTTTTATACCAAGTTAGGGTTTTACCATATATGTAAGCTTTTAATGAGTCCTATATCATTATTTTATTTATTTCTGTGGTGTAATTAATATCTAAGAAGAACTGTAATTCAGATAATAACCATGGTTTGAATGTTTTAATTTTAGTTATAGATGCTGGAATTCTGGAGTTAAAGATTAATGGTTTGTACCCATTTTGAAGTTTTAGTATCAATGAATTGTGGTCTGAAAAAGGGCAGAGAGTGATTGAGAAATTAATGATTTTAGAGTGTAAGTCATGAGTAGCAAATATTTTATCTATTCTAGTTTGGGTACCAAATCTGTGATCTTGATGGGAAAACAACACAGATTTATCTTCTTTAAATTTGAAAGTATCTACAAGCTGAAATTATTCTACCCACTTGTTTAAAGCTTTTGATACAGCAGATGTATGCAGCAGTCTTTTATTTGCAGTTTCAGAAATATCAAATATACAGTTAAAATCTCCTCCTAATATTAAGTTGCCTTTATAATTATTGGAAATGAAACCCAAGTGTTTTTTAACAGTTCCTGTTCCAATGCCTGGGAACCAGTATAGATTGGCTAGGGTCCATATTCTGTTATTATATTTAACTATTACTAATGACATAAGGCCTTCTTTATCTTCATACATATAAATGATTTCTGGGGTAATCACATTCATTTTCCATAAAAGTGTTCCCCCTTTCTTCTTTGTCTTATAAGTGGATTTTGCCAATATTATATATTCCTTAGGATTCCATTTGTAATTGTCATTTGTTTTGAAATGAGTTTCTTGAAGGAAGACAATTTGTGCTTTGTTCAATTTAAAATATTTCAGTAGATTTGATCTCTTGCTAGGATTGCTTAAGCAATTGGTATTTAAAGATGTTCTTCTTTCAGCTTTTCCCAGTGAGGGGTCACCACAGTGGAACTCCAGTCCGCTAATGATTGGCAGTAGATTTTTTATGGGTGCCGAGGTGCCAGCTCAATGCCCAACCTTCAACAAAGGCACACCCATTCTACACATGTCTTTCGAATGCCACTCGACCGCGAGGAGGACATGCGGACTCCACACAGAAGGCGCTCCAGCCGAGAATCAAATGGGAGAACCTCTTGCTGTAAGGCAACAACGCTACCGCTGCACCACCACAGCTTTAAGCCATTGGTATTTAAAGATAATAAAGTTAAATCCATCTTAGTTTATTTATACTATGTATTTTTTGTTTTATTGTGATTATTAAACATTTTCCTCTAACTATAAAGTATATGCTTGAGCTTTTAAAGGAAAGTATCAGTTTTATACTTTGAGTGTTTACCAATAAAGTAATGTTTTGGTCAGGCATACTAAAAATGTTTTTGTGAAATAAATTTAAATTAATAAATGTTAACAAAACTAAGATCCGCACTAGCCATGAAATGAAAATAATTTCTAATCTGATGGATAAACCTAAATCCATCAGATTATCATTCATACCTTGACAATCTAGAACATCTGAGCTCCATAAATTGAATTATCATATGAAGAATATTTGTAATAGGAATAAGCAATATTTATATTATTTTAAACAGATATAGTACTATTGTAGATTAGACAGAATTCTAACACAATATAAATGTCTACTTATTGTATAAGTAATTAATATTTACATGAAAGATGACAAGCAATTCAATCATAGTAAAGTAGGATGTATCATATATAAAACCTCAGTAAAAGATTACAGCACACAGTTATTTAACTTATTCACCCTTATTGATGAAGTCTTTCAAAACTTATTACTTAATATAAATAGATGGTAATAATATTTATACCTAATGTTTATAATACAATGTAGTTTATTGGATATTTCAGAAGTTATATTTCATTGTTTGCTAGCATTTAAGTAATCACTTTGTTGCTAACTTAAAGCATCATTTGTTTTATGTAAACATTAATGAAAGTTAGTGCATTTTAGTTATGACTGCATCCCCCCCCTCATTTCCTACATATAAGAATTTTCATATCTGTCATTTCTTATTATAAAATTAGTGAAATTATAGGTTACAAACAAATTCACTTATTGTGATTAATGCTTACAAGTTCCCTTTCCATATTCATAAGTTGCCATTTTATGGCATATACTGAAAGTTTTTAGATTTAAATGGCAGCATTCTATTTTGCATAATTAGCAAAAGTTATACTGAGTGATTATTGTCAATTTAACACTATTTGTTCAGAACGTAATTGTTACATTCTGTGACATTCCTAGTTCAGGCTTCTATTGTTTCCCTTGAACAACTTTGTCAGTTTGATGTCATGTATAAAACATTAGTTATCTTGGCAGCAGCTTAAGTATTATGTATGGTCAAAATGGGTTACAAAACCACAGTTCAAGTTAAAGCAATTATATGACTTGTTATGCACATTTACTTATATGAGAAAATCATCATGCTTCCCCTTGATGTTCAATATAGTGCATGTCATTTATGACAAGTTAAAACAGTAGTGTTATTATACACAAACCCATGTTATTAAACTGAGTGTCTATTGTCAGTTTAATACTATTTGTTCAGAATATGATTGTTACATTCTGTGACATTTCAAGTTCAGGCTTCTATTGTTTCTCTTGAACAACTTTGTCAGTTTGATGTCATGTGTAAAACAGTTACATTGATAACTGCTTAAGTATTATATATGGTCAAGATGGGTTACAAAAACTACAATTCAAGTTAAAGCAATTACATGCTTGTTATGCATATTTACTTATATAAGAAAATCATCCTGCTTCTCCTTGATGTTCAGTGTAGTGTATGTCATTTATGACAAGTTAAGCCAGTAGTGTTATTATACACAAGCCCATGCTATTAAATCCTGCCTTTAATATCTAAATTCAGCAGACTGCTTCATCTTATATGACGATTATATATTTTATGTCTAGATTTACTAAAATCATACATTACATAACTATTGTGTGTGTGTGTGTTTTTTTTGGCTGTTGCTTAGTTATTTGAGAGACCACAAGCTGTAATGCTTATTCTTATTATTAGCTCCTTCCAAGCATGTTTATACAGTCCATAGATTTTAAATTATGAGACCCTTCTAGTTTCTATTTGTTATACGTATATTTCCATCCTTGCATACACACATATCAGTACTTCAAGCACGGGCAACAATGCCCATCCAGTTTTGCCAGAATACCATTCACTAGTTCATGTGGTGTGTTTCCAGGCTGCTCTTAAAATATCCAAACCAATATTTGTCCTGTTCCATTTTACCAGCCTGTTCCATGCAGTGGCCACTCTGCCAGTGAACCACTCAACACACCTTCCATTCCCACAGATATTGCCGCAAAGGAAATCTGATGACTCTCTAGCACTTTCCAGCAACCCCAAGCACCCCTAGAATCAGCAAACCCCATATGCCCAACACATCCAAGTAAGCTCACCTCCCAGACCACTGCAAAAAGTACTGCACAAGACCAAGTGCTTTTAGTCTTTCACAATAACTCAGACTTCCACTCTTATGTAAGTCCTTAATGTGTTTGGACCAAAATACATTTTAAATATAAAACTGCACTTATTATTTATTTATTTTTTTATCAAGAATCAACTTAATGAGCTAAACGAAGTGTTGGGAGACCATCAATATCTGTACATGTGGTTTAAAACAGCCCTTTATTTTTTATATATATATATATATATATATATATATATAGATAGATAGATATACATTTTTTTTTTTTAAAAACCAAAAACTTCATTGCCGAGAATCATCTCGGAGACTACTCAGAGCCAATAAGCCATATCATCACTCTGTCTCCATTACCATAGTAACCTGGGAGAATCTGTTTCTGTTAGTGTGTCTGTGTACTGCCTACCAGAGGCTCGCAATGCACTTGAAGCAAAGCTTCACTTCACTGCAATTTCAAGCCTAAATTCCCTCCCTTTCAGTAAGACAAAAGCCAAGAAATGAACGGAGAGCAAACAGATAAAATAAATAAATAAATAAATAACCCTCCCAGCAAGCCACCACTACAAGAGATAACACATTCTTCCAGCCTTCCCACCTCTCACTCATCAGATGTATAAACAAACCCTTCTCTGCCAAAATATCCCAAATCACAGTTTTATCCACCCCTTCCCCTGGATCCAGGCTAAAACACCAAATGTCTCTTCCTAATACACAAGCATCAGTAAACCTCAATCACAAGTTGCAGCTCACAGCTTCCTGGAGATGAAAATGGCAAAATACAACAGCTGCCAGACACAGCTGCATCCACACACACCACATCAGGGTTACTCAAACAGCACCTTAAGCTATGATACCTGCCATAATTGATATTAACTATGCTTAGACAGAATAATAATGGCATTTGTACTAGCTGACAGACACAGCTGCATCCACGCACACCATATCAGGATTGATCAAACAGCACTTGAAGCTATGATACCTGCCATAATTGATATTAACTATGTTTAGACAGAATAATAATGACATTTGTACTAGCTGCCAGAGACAGCTGCATCCACGCACACCATGTCAGGTTTGATCTAACAGCACTCGTAGCTGTGATACCAGCCATAATTGATAGTAACTATATTTAGACAGAATAATGATGACATTTGTAGTAAGAGTGTGCTACTATTATTTAACCAGGATATACATGACATTTCTAAATCATACTTTAACTGAAGAAGGCATTAGTCTCCATGACAGCATTTCTTTTCAAAACACTCTACTTTTATTGTTATTATATATGATGTTAATTTGTTATATTTGAGTCTGAACTCTGATGAATGGTACCTTGTTGAATTAATTAATTAATTACTTAAATTATTATAAGTAATAACAATGAAAAATGAGCAAGATAAGTATTCATTGAGTTCAAGTAGGGAAATAGAAACTTCTATGTTTGTATTATATGTTGCTTTGTTTGGCTTATATATAATGTAAATAGTAACCCATCTTGACGTACCTTTGTTTGTGAAGAATTATTCAACTCTTTGAACATTCTGAATAAATCATTACTGTTTCTCAGTTGTTTAAGAAACCCTCCTTTTTTAAAAATAAAAACACATGATAAGTAATGTACCATATCAGCTGATACTTTGAGAGATGTAGCTGTAAGAGTTATTTTTTTGGGGACAGCTATCTTGGAATCATTTTTTTGTTTCGTCTTTCTAGCATCAGTCCAAGAATTTGTTTCTTTTATTCTTTTAAGAGTAGGGACCATCCATTCCATTTCTTCTGGGATAGACACTATGTTGTTTTTGATTAATATAGCAGCTTCTTCTAAGTTATTAAAGGTTCCATCTCATTGGTAAAAAATATTTTTATCTTGACTGGAAAAGCCAGCTGTGATTTATTGTTTTGTTTCAACAGTTTTATTATTGGCCAGACTTTTTCCTTTGTTCTAGTATTCTGGAAGAATAATCATTGTCAAACCTTATCAGGCTTTGATTGTATTTTAAGGGTGATTTTCTCCAAGCAGATTTTAATATTAGTTCCTTGTCCAGAAATGAAAGAAATTGTATAACTACGGATCTAGGTGGAGTATTTGTTGAGTTAGAAGCAGGTTTTCTCAGTGCTCTATGCACCCTTTCAATTCCAAATGAAAGTCCCTCTTTCAAGTCTAAAAATTCAGGAATCCAGGTTGTTAAGAATGAAATAATGTCTTCTCCTTCAGTGCTTTCAGGCAGATCTAAGAATCGTATGTTGTGTCTCCTTTCCCTGTTTTCTAAGTCATCTATTTTGTTAAGCAGCCATGTATTCTGTTTAAGCAGAAATTCTTTTTGGAATTCTTCCTCTTTGAGTCTCCATTCAATGTCATTTAGAGAAGTCCCTATATTTGTTATTTTTGTATGGTGTTGCTTTAATAGTTCCTTAAGAGTATCAGTCTGTTTTTAAGAATTTAATTTGAGGTTTTCTAAGTCATTTTTAAAGCCATCCAACTTCAAAGATAGCTCCTGTAAGCAAGGGAGCCTGCAGGATTTTTGCATGGGTTTGCAAACACAGAGCCCCGCCCATGCAGCCACAACCCCTCCACCCATGCAGTTCCCCCCCCCACGTGGCCATTACAGGGTCCCATTACTTGGCTATTTCTCCCCAGTTGCCATAAACACTATTCAAAATTCTCAATGTGCATACTGTTTTATGCTTTACTTCTACAATGATTACAGACATCTAGATTTAATTAGGAATCAGTGATAAGTTTTTTTGGTTTACTATCAATTTGTCGACTGTAACACAGTCGAATAGTCATGTTGTCGGTTCACACAACATCGACTAATGTAAATGTCAAACCAGATGTCCGAAAATGTTGATATCGACATTTTCGAACAAGAAGCAGACTCCCAGACTGTCTGCCTGTCAAAGTTGCCACACTACATTGCAAGCCCCCCTACACCCCACACCCCCCTACTTATATATATGCAAACTCAAGAGATCGCACTACAGTGAGGATAAGGGTACATTTCCCGATCCCCACTATAGTGCGATCTGGCTTGGAATGTTGGAATTCATAAGAGCGAATGCTGTATTGCATTCACTGATGTACTTTCCAACATTTTTTGTGTCGATGTTTTGAGTCAACATACGGCTCTCTCGACATTTTGTAAATCGCACAAGTTGTGATCAACAAATTGATAGTAAACCATTTTTTTACATACCCCACGTACATTGCAACTAACTCAAGGGAACTTTCAGCTGGCAGCCCTTTTGAATTCTGATCAAGAAGGCTTGGCTGTTCAGTTCTCTATACTGGAATAATTTCTCATTCATTGCTATAATCATTTTATTTACTTGGGTACTAACAGTTTTCCTTTTTACTTTTTACCTACCATGAAGTCAAGGTATTTGTTTTATCTCAAAATACTTCCCCTTGTTTTATTTATTTATTTATAAATGACTTAGAAACAACTACTGGGGAATAGTGTTCATTAGCTCAGTATTTCTCATGTAGGACACTAAACTGAGTCCCATGAGCCTACTCAGATTATACAGATCTAAACAGATTAGTTTATAACACTAGTGTTCTTTGGCTTCCAGGATTAGCTCTCAGTAACACAAGTTGCTGTTTAAATAAAAGCTGGCAGTCTGTCCTCTGACTGCACAACACATTATAGCTGTATTTAACTTAAACTGTGTGCAGTCACTAAATTATGTATATCTTTTAATTAATGCTTAATCAAGCATTTCTTCATAATCCCAACATTGACACAGTTGCAAATCATCACTTCATATTTTTAAAGATAATTCCAATAGCCCTAATATATGCACATTATTAATTTTTTTCAAGATTAGTTTTACTAAGTGGGCAAGGGAAATGTGGTTCTTTTCTGCTTTTGTGTGGTTGACCCTTAGTTATATGAAACTGGGTCTGCATTATCAGTGATGTAAACAACTTCATTATATGCTTAACTAAAAGTTTTAGACCTTTTTCTTGACACAGCCATTACAGTATCCTTCCTGTTACTGTGATAAACAAGAGTAGCCATGCATAAGAAGTGTACATAGTTATACATATGATTATAATATATACAAATTGTATTAATTATAATATAAAATAATTTAATTATATCTCTTCTATAATACAGCACCACTTGTTACAGTGTGTTTTAAATTTATAGTTTTGAATGTTTTTTTTCAGTAAGCAATGAAACAAAACATATGAACCAATAATGACAAACTGCCCAATTCAGAACATTTCAACCATAAAAGGCCACTTAAACTTCTGTCATTACAATCCTCCAATGTCAGTCAGTATGCACAATCTCTGCAGAAGTAAAGGTCATCTGAACAATTTCACATGAAAGAGATCAGTAACTAACGAATAGCTGATATTAGCAAACAATTTTGCATTTCAGTGCTTCATTTACAAATTCAGTGCCTGCTGCCCTTGAAGAATTAAATTGCTGATGTTACATTAAAAAAATTGATAAGCTCTTAATATTGCAATAGGGAATGACTAACAAACCAATAAGTTCATACTTTATAGGCATCTCATACAAAGGAAGGCACACTCAGAGTGAAGAACTCCTATTCCCCCTTAAAATGCATCAAATAATCAGCAACTGAAAGGGCATGCAATACCAGCACTTCATCTGCTTGGTGTGGGAGTGGCATGCACAGCCTTCTGCACCAAAGGCAATTATGGTACTGGCACTGCTTTCAAATTCTACAGCACAAACAGTGACTACCATTAGCTAAACAGAACACTTAGCTGCACTTAGTACGAGCAACAGTAAATTCCTCTTCCCTTGGAACTCATTCCTAATGCCTTACTCTCACATCCTATATTTTTGCTGGCATAACACTATTAAATGTTATTTAACTACTCTGTAAATGTGAGTATTAGTTCCTTCAATAATTTAATCTCCAGTTACTAATATATAATTTCTGACCCGACTAATTTTTCATTTAGTATTCAGTACTGTTTGATATTCCAATTGTATAAAAGAATAATCTTCATTACAGTTAGTCTTATTAACCTCATCGCTTTTACCACCTACATCACTTGCTTGCAAGGATACAATTCTCTTCTAATTGTCCTTTGAATCCTCAATCTGCTGAGAATCCTGAATTGCAAGTGTGTCATCTGTAGCATCAAGTTTAATATAGGTCAAGTGACCTATACTAGTAGAGGGTACTTCCTTTCCTTAATGTGTTCTACTTGCACTTTGCTAAACATGATTTATCATCAGCCTAGTCATTAAAATACGTAAGAGTTTTCCAAGTTGTGCCAGCTGCACAAGTAAAACCATCCTCAGCAAGTCCAAATTTATTACCAATAGTAGTAAGCAAACCCATCTTCTTACATGAAGAACACAAGTCTCCAAAGTTATAATGTATTGTACTTAATACACACAGCATTTAGTACATTGGACAAGATATGTAATATTTCAGCAAATCAATCAATAATGCACATTTAAAGGATGCATTTTCAGTGACAAACAATTAACAGTAAAGAATTATCAATCAAAAATATATAAATGAATAACAGAATTCACAGACTTTTTAACAACTAGGAAATCTAAGTCAAATTGTATGAAGGAATCACAGTATAAAAACTAATATCAAATAAAGTGCACTGAACTAACCTTTTATTCTGACCTACAGCACTAGTTTTGCATGTGACACTGCTAAACATCTGTAAATACTTGAGCTCGCAACCACTTGTGGTCACGGCTCAAGTTAAACATCACTTTGGGATAAGGTATGGAGTGTCATGCCTATAATATGCACCAAGTTACTAGCTAGGCCCTTTATAAGCAGAAACACTCTAGCACTTCAATCTGTCCCTTTCTTTCAACAAATAGTTAAAGAATCAGAGGTAAAAAAATAAAATATATCACATAAAGAATACTCCTACCAAGCAGTTAAACAGAAAACCACAAAACATTGGCTGGCTAAAGATACAGTCCGCTCATCATGCAACCATTGTTATCTTTTTTGTTTTAAACTCCATGGACATAGCAAAGTACAACACTCAATTAACACATACTTCAAACTATTAAGAATGGTAAAACATCTACATATAGATTTTATATCTCTCTCTCTCTCTCTTTCTACAAAAACACACTCAGATACATTAAAGAGTTAACACTGACAATGAAGAACAATGTTTTTTTCCCTTGAATTTTATGTTCCATCCTCACTAGTTTTGTTTGCACTCAGTCTCATCCTGTTATGGTTTCTATATTTATTTCCTTCCACCAAAGTAAGTAATAAACATCTCATCTTATCATCTCAGTACACATCCTTACCACCTCAAACTTAGCTAATACATCATATTCTCCATTCAGTCTTCAGTGTAGTATACCTTCAAGATTGTACAAAGGAAATGTCTAAGAATTTATAGATGCTATGAGTTCCTTCCAGAACTGTGCCAAAGAACAGGATCTCTCAAGAACCATACTCAGATAAGCATCCCCCTCTAGAACTGTATTGCAGCAAAATACGCTACTTCACAGTGATAGCTGAGCACTGATCTTTAGTGTCCCCATGTGTACAACTACTTTGTGCCATGAATTTCAACAGACTTTCAGCAGAGTAAAAAATCAAGAAACCAGTCCAGTGAGAGTGCATCTTTCACTGTATTATCTGCTTCTCTATATGATGCCCAAGAGCTAAAAGCCTTTCTCCAACACATGATCATCTACATCTTTCAGATCAAACACATACTAAGACTTCCCAATTTTAAAGAACTTATTTTGCTAGTCTCATTGCAAACCCATTTCATTAACCCATACTACCACACCTCAATGCAATGCTTCTTTTTATACAATGGCTGCACATATTCACAGGTTCTGTACTCTGCTGCCATACTAGCAGGTTTATAGATCTCCTTTTACAATATTAGTTTTCCTGAAACATTGGATACTCCTTCATATTGACTATAATAGTTCTATATGGCTGCACTTATAACTACATTGCGTAGCAAAGGCCATTACAGTCCTCATAACTACATTATATTTTAATGGTCACTACAGTATGCATAACTACATTATTCTACACTGTAGTGATTAATATAACACAGAGACACATCTTTTTAAACAGCCAGACAAGTAATAATTACATCATGGCAGGATGAAAAAAAAATCATAGCAAATCATTGTTCCAGTTACTTAGCACAAATTTAATCACAAAGTAAATTACACTCCTACATTCATATCATTTTTAGCCCTTAAAAAAGTTGCAATAAAGTTATTTTAAACTTAAAAGACTTTAGTCTACATCTCAAGAAATTCACATTTCTGGTGTACCTGATCAAGCAAGCAAATAGGGCAGAGGTTGGTCTCCCACTTGTGTTTATATTTCCTGGGACAAGAGTTACCTTGATACTCATCTTTCAACTTGGATCAAAGTAGAATGGGGGGCAAAGACATGGGGGAGGAAAGGTGAGGCTGACTCGCATGTCCTTACCACCTGAGACTTGGCTTACATACAACTTCTTCCATTTCTTCTACTCACTCAGAATTTAATGCAATTTTCTTTCAGGTATATAGTTAAAAACCTCCCAGGAGTAAGACTGTGCATCTGCAGACAACCTTGTTAGGCAAGACATCAGACTTGCTCCTTAAAATTATTATGTTTAAAAAAAATTCCAACATATGGCATTTTGATTTCCAGAAACAAAAATAAACCAACCACAAAAGGGGCAATTCCTTGCACCTCAGAAGATAATCAGAGTCATAGCTCTCAACCAATCAGGGACAAATCCAGATGATTAGGGACACTTTTAATACGTCACTCAGTACCAATAACTTCAGACATTGGCAGAATAAGAGAAATGTAAAATACAGTTTTTGAAATAAAAGAAGTCTTTAACTTAAATATTGTCATTTTTATTAAGTGTAATGTGTCACCTTTTCTCCAAATCACCAGTTTTATGAGGGATTAAGAGGGACAGAGCTAAAATGTGAATCAAAATCAAGACATGATTCAAAATCAGTCAGCATACCTCTCAAATATTAAGTACTGACACACAGCACTTTCCCATACCTTGTACTACCTAAATTAGGCGTTATTCCTGCTTGCCCCTTAACATTTTAATGCATGAATACAACCTGATGTGGGTACTGTAATCCACACACATAAACATGTTTAGCTGTAGTTAGCTATGTTGTGTCTTTCGGCTTATCCCAGTTAGGGGTCGCCACAGCGGAACTCCGGTCCGCTAATGTTTGGTAGTGGATTTTTATGTGCCGAGTTACCAGCCCTGACGCACAACCTCCAATGAAGGCATGCCCATTCACGCATGCCTCCACACAGAAGACGCTGCAGCTGAGAATCGAACAGGACAACGTCCTGAAACTGCCACAAATCTGGTGATCTGTCACACACAATCAATCTAAGTACTTAAAAGGGGAAAAAAAACATCAGTTTGAGTCCACTTAATATAACACATTATTACTCAACATATACAAACCAACTATTAATGACAGCAATCTGGAAAGGATATGTGCAACCTTCACAAAGTAGATTGCTTCTTTTATCATTTTAAAAAAAGTATTTTTCAATGTCATTTCTGTCACCAGGGAAACTAACAACCTATGATCGACAATTCAGAAAGTGGCTCTGAGGAAAGCAACTATAAAGCGTGCAACCTTCTAAGCATACAGTACTTTGAACTAGTAGAATCTATACACAAAAGTTACATCACTGAGGAAGTTTACATTGGCAGTTAATTAATCTGTGTTTTACAGAAATGCATTCTATCCTTCTGGTGTTAGCTTTGACCAAAGTAAAAACTTGAGCCTTGCCAGCCTTCTTAAGTTAAGACTTTAAGCTAGTGTCCACGTTTCCGTGTTCAAACTATCACCAGTACAAGGAAAAGGGAAGTGACTTGCCTAGGCCTATTCACAATGTTAAAGCAGCCAACATAGCTTACCTCTCTGTGGCCAGAAGCTCTGGAGGAAAGTGTCTAAGTGCCAGAGCTGAAAAACACAAGTTTGCTCCTACCTTTGTGGAATCCCTCTCTGCTCCTGAAATGGCTTGCTTGCTCCAATTCTAATGGCAATACCCTCTTCCTGGACACAACATGGCATCTCTGCTGGCACCCATATGGAATTCAAATTCTGCGCGCGAATGCGGAAGAAGCAGACGTAAACCATCGATCGCACGTATGGAGAAGACGAAAACAGGTCGCAAGCACCTCCGGTTCTATGACTGGATACAAAGGGCATTCTTAAAGAATGCCCTTAATTTTTTTTTTTTTAAATTAGAAGTAAATCTCCTGGCCAGCCGATTCCAGGGTGGGTGCAAGTGCACCCATTGCACCTGCCTGTGGGCACCCTTGCCTGTAAGGTAGGTGTCATCAATTGCAGTTCTTTTTTCAAAGCAGCATCTGGATGAGAATTCCTTGAGTTGTTCATATTCAGTGACTCAATATATCTCCAAGTTACTTGACAGGAATATTTTTGTATATCTCCACCAAAATTGATATTTATGTAGTTTGGTAGTTTATCTATAGATTTCTGACGTTTTAAACTTGAAAATAATAAAATGTTCCTATATTATTATACTAGTTTATGGAGCTCTCAAAATTCACTGCTTTCAGTTGGCTATCTAGGCTTCACCCCTTGACAGTAAATTCTGTCAGCCTAAATGTGTATTCAAGGGGAAAGTTCACCTTTTATACTCTGATCTGTTATTCACTCATTTGTTAATTATCTTTACTTCATTTCACATTTGCTTGACTTGGGCTTGTTTCTCAGTTTCCATGCTTTACAGACTGATAATGCTTTGTGCTACACATTCAAGCATGACCAAATTATATTTGCTTTGTCTTTCAAATCCGAGTTTCCTCTGACTCCATCTTGTTCCATGACTATTTTGTTCAGGCATTTTTGTTTCTATACTGCCTCTTTAACTGATACAATGAATTTCTATTTATCTGGTTAGGAGCTTTCAAACTAGGTAGCCATTCTGCTGGTATCTCAGTTATTTGGGATATTTACTTCATTGGAAGGTAAGTTTTCTGGGCTTCCACTGTAATTCTGAGGACCATTATTGTGATCTTCAGAATGGCTTGTCATATTAAGTCTGGAGTTGTGGTGCTTCACACACACTCACACACACACACACACACACACACACACACACATATATACTGGCACACTTTGTAGTCAGAGTTAGTATATATATATATGTATATATATATATATATATATATATATATATATATATATATATATATATATATATATCAGTTACCTTTGAATTGTTAAATACTGTTCTACTGAGGTAGAACATCTCAGAATGTCCACAGTGATAGTAGCTTTGAGGACAACAAACTTGCCTCACAATGTACTCATCCTTCATGTGCCTGCAGGAAATTTCAATATATGAGGCGTACTGCCCATGCAGGATCCAGTGTTGCTGTCTGATGGTGTAGTTGGTCCAGGATATTGCTTTCAGTGTCTGATAATGCAACAGTAAAATATAAGCATTAGCACATATTTGCTGGGGGTATAGTGGTTGCAACACCCTCATCAGGGGAGGTTACAATGGGATTTGTCCCCTGATAAAAACAAATGTGTACTAATTTGTTGTGTCCTGCTAAAATTGCATTTTATGTTTCACAAATTCAGGACATACACAACGTGCCATTGTACATCTGATGGGTAGCTGTAGTTTTCAATAAGAACTGGAAGAAAGAGTGACAGGTAAGACTGGATAAATTCAAAATTTTACCAGATACTTTAATTTCAGTCTTGGTACAGAATCTGAAATAAATGGAAACAAGTTATTGATGGCTCCTCCGGTATTTCTGTTTTTATTACAATGAAATGGAATGAACATCCAGAATACATTTTTAGATAAACCTAAATAGTGCAAGGTAACACAAATAGCATGAACAGAAGCAATGCATATTAATATGCCATCCATGAAGGCAGATGTCTGCATGGGCTTAAATTAGCCTAAACAGCTATCAGTTTTTAAGAATAGATATTTGAAAAGAGCTACATTTATATCTGTAGCATTACTGAATTATGTCAAACACTTAGCATAAACAGCTATCAGTTTTTAAGAATAGATATTTGAAAAGAGCTACATTTATATCTGTAGCATTACTGAATTATGTCAAACACTTAGCATAACTGACAAGTAAAAATAATTGTCTTCCTAACTGTTTCATCGAGGAAGAGATAAAAGCAGAGGGATGATTATCCTTTTGCCATGGGGGTGTTGCGGTGAAGAGGCTCACCACACTTTAAGTGAATATGGAAGTAGCTGTATATAATCTAGTCCAGACTGTAGTGAGTTAGGACTTCATAAAATATTATTAACAAGGCTAAGAAATCCAGATGGCAACAAGCAAGCTCAGCTCATGGGCAATCTCAGGCAATTTCAATTTCTGTCAAGATGTAAATGCCTTGACTTGCAGTTGTAAACAGCAAATGGCATCTGTGCCACACTGTATAAAAACTTTATAAAACTAGCTTGCAACAGAGCTCTAATTAAAGTTTTCTGACTTTAACTTTACCACAATACTTTCTGGAATATTTCATTAAAGCTTCCTCTTACTGGACTCTAGAATTATGGAATTCATTAAAAATTCAGATCAGAACATATGCTTCTCTGAATCAGTTTAAGGATAGGCTCTTTATACACCATGAGGCAGAGCTCTGTCATGCTTACTTCTGTGATCCTCCCAATCTTTCACTCCATGTGACAGTAGACACACACACACACACACACACACACACACACACACACACGCACACACATAAACACAGTAGTCTGTGGAGCAGGCCAGTGATGCTGGCCGTGATTAATCAATGACGGTCTGCTTAGCTCTCAGTAAAGAGGCAGCCCAGTCCACTGCATTGCTAATACTTACCTCATCAGCCAGCACTTACTTATTTACTATTTAATTTCCTCTCTCATGTCCTTCCATAACATTTTCATATTTCTCCATGTCCTTGCTTTTCCCTCCTGCTCATTACTTCTCCTCGTCTCATTCTATTCCTCTTGTCTATTTTGGCAGCAGAATACTTGATTATTTTTCACCTCCATACATTACTAGAAATACAGTCAATATTTTGAAGGACTATGTATTAGGTTGCTTGACATAAGCAATCCACTTCTGCAGTGTGTATTGCTACTTCCAGTACATATTGTATTCTTAATATTTCTCTAAATGTATTAAAATCTGTTTGAGTTTCTGGGGAGTTTCTCCCCTTGTGTATAATTACTTGTCATCTGTATAAAATGTTTTTATGTATGTTTTCGTGGAGCCTTTCTCACAACTCATAGTAAAATGTTTAAGCTGTTGCATGGCTTTTCCCCTTGTATATAATTACTCAACTACTGTTTAAATAATTTTGAATCTGTTGTGGAGATTTTCTCCCCAGGGACTGAAATTGGGGCTATTGGTTCAGTCAGACTTTACTGGTTATCAAAGGACAAATAAAATACACATTGACTAGAAGATGGAATGAGTGCCACAGGAGGCAGCATGAAACAGAGAAGACATAGAAACCCACCAAGCCCTATGTTCATGTACCGCAGCCACTATTAGATACGTTTTCAGAAGTGAGCATAAGGCAGTGGCCCAGTAAAGTACAGGTATGCATGTCAGGCTTCCATGGGATAAATGAGAGTTAGGTCATCAAAAAAAAACCAGTGATTGCTACCTGGATGATGACCCCTCTGAGTGATGACTAAATCACAGGTAAAGACAGACAGGCTGACAATTGGCAAGTGTGAGAAGATAAAGCGCATAGGAAAAAAATAATTCCTATCAAAATGGCTACAAGAATGACAACAGATATTATTTACTGTATTTCTAGAAAAATGCTAGCCATGGGAACTTCCCAGCCCCTTCACAACTGTAAACTTCCTGTAGTCTTTTTTTTTTCCTTCCCAGACAATAACTTTCTTGTTGGTGTGACCTAAGCCTGGGAACCTATTGTCTACGCAAATATTAGAGTATAACCTGGCTCTATCTCCCATTGCCATGAGCAGCAGTCTGACACATGCTAGATCCCATAGAATAACCCCAGAGACCCACTTGCACTTCCACACGTGAGTGAGATTACAGCTACTGGGCACTGATGTACAGCTTTCTGGGGGCATGTTCTAATGTTTGCTGATGCACGGTACAGTACCTTCATCCACTGCATATCATTCATGTAGTGAGTCAGGCCGACTCCATGCTCTTATGTTGGATGAGCCAACATGAGTGACTGTCATCTGTGATCGTCTCATTGGGTCACATGGTTCTTGGCCTGACTTTATTTCTCTACAGCCCAGGCTAATTGATGATGTTTTTCCAACTGAAGTATCAGATACAATGTCATGGTTAGCAGCTGTTTCACATCCCCACACCAGCATGGGAAGAATGCCACTTCTATGCATCTGACAATTGTGTCTCTAGAAAAACCCCTGTTTTCACAGCATTCACTTTAATACCATCATCACTACATTTTGTCCCTGTATCAATCCTTGTGGTAATTCATGTTCAAATGTTGCATCTGGTTGCACATGAATCACCTCCCACACTAGATACTTTGCAGTTCTACATAGCTACATCCATTCAGCTTACTGGATGGATTAGGTGAGGGGTCCTTAACTTCCCTCCAGGACATTTCCTAATTACATGTCAGACAATAGACAATTGGTTACCCCCTCTTGGACTCTTGGACCCACTCAGCCACACAGCTTTCAGCCACAAGCCACTAGGGCTGTGACACTGTCCAATGTCATGAGCATACTCTCAAGTCTATTGAGACAATCTTTAAAAACCTGTTCCTCATTGAATAAATCATGCATTTTCTCAACAAATGTTATAATTGTCCTTTCAGATCACCATTATAAACAGATAATCATTACTATAAATACATCAGGAAAAAGACATTGCAGTTACTTTCTTAGCAGCTGTAAACTTCTTTCTCTATACTTCAGGTATAAATTTGAATTGTACACTCAAATAGAGTTCTAACCTTCACTAAGTCATAGGTTTGTTTACAACAATAGTCAGTACTTAGTAACCAAGCCTGCTACTTTTAGTCATTCTCATGTAAGAAATAAACACTTTTAAAAAATGTAAGAAAAATATTAAATTCCTTCAGTATACTGTGGAAGCAGTTTCCTACTAATCTTAGCACCGGACTATTACCCACTGCTCTCACATGCTTCTGATGCTGTAGGAATAATTGCTTCTCATGCTAGAATCTATTGCCCTCTTGATATGTGTTTTTTTTCTAGTAACTATAATTCATCCTAAATAGCCTTGTGTCATTCTTCCTTCCCCTAGGTGAATTTCCCCTTTTTCTATCTCCATTTTTATATGTCCACCCTTCTCTCATTTCTCCCATGTGTTTGATGGTTGTCTGTTCTTTCAGCTCCATTTTCATGAGTCTGTCTTTCTGTCATTTAAGTTCTTTAGTCTCACAGATGGATTTTAGCTTCTCTATCACCATACATCTTAAGTTCTAGGCCTCACAGCTTCAGCTACTTTATTAAGCTCTCCATAGGCCATCCTGATACTGGCTGCATCATGCTGTTCGCTTCTAGATTATGTCTCTCTCCATCAGCGTGGAGGCTGATTCCTCTTTGCCATTCTCTGCAAAATAAATTTTATGTTTCCTGTACATTTAGATCTGCTGGACCAGTAGTATCTTCTGTTTCACTATAATTATTTTACTCTCAGATCTGTAGATTCTTGCACTAGAAAACATGAATATAAATAACAGTGACTCTCTTCTGTCTCTTAAGTGCTTTGAGCTTTAAGACATGAATATTGTGTGACAACACTACCCATGTAGTTGTGTTATCCAGTTTTACACATCCAACTAAACAAAATGACAGTTACTGTAGTCTCATTCTTAGGTAAATTCATAAATACCCCTGTGTACGGCTATGATGAAAGGAAATACTGCCAGCCCAGTTAGTTGGAATTTTGTAAGTAATTATATGTCATTTGTGAAAATCAACATGATTTATATTGAAGGGGGACAAAGGAAGATACTGCCAGTACAGCTGTCTGGAATTTTGTAAATGGTTGTGTGTCATTTCTGAATGTCAACATGCTTCATGTAAGATGCTTGTGTTACAAATGTATTAGAGCTGTATGTCATGTATATATCAAATTAGGTTTGCACAGACGTGTGTTGAAAAGATATTTTATAAACTACTGAGCTTAAAGATGTATCCACAGTGTGCCCCGCTGAAAGACAACAGAAATGTACATGCACTATTGTAACTGTTTAACTGTATATATTTTAATAGTAGAAACTGGAACACAGGAGGTTAACTCCAGTCCAGTAAAACTTCAGAAAAACAGATGAAATTAAATTACTTTATGGCAGCTACAGACAGAGATTCTGTCTGAGAGGCTTTCTGTATTGCCTTGGAAGTATTTTATTGCTTTATGACTTCCACCATTTACCAAAGATCTGAGGAAAAGCCCTTGTCTATGTATTTTTACAGGTAGATGCTAAATGCTACCAGTTGCCATCAATGGTTGTTTTGGGACTGGGAACTAGAAGTCAGATGACAGGAAATTATGTAATTCTGCAATCTAGCTCAGCAGTAGTATTTGAGATATTAATTTGAGAACTCTCTGAGAGAGACACAGCATTCTGTATTCTGTCTTTGATCTGACAACAATTAGAGAAGATCCATTCACCACATCTTGTCTTGCTCTGTAAGTAAGTTAACTAGGGTATAGTAATTCTCTTTGATATAGTCAGGAATATAGCAAAGCTTAGCTTAGACATTTTTCTTTATTTATTTGTGACTGTCCTGCAATGTTGTTTTAAATATTTCCTATGATTTTGAACACTGATGTCACTGTAAATATATATTTAGTATTTGTAAATCAATATGTGTATATACACCTTTAAGAAGCTATCCAAGGACTTGCACTAGAGTATAAATACTGAGCATGTCCGAGCCTGACTGCCATTTTGTAGTTAGCTGTTGAGATGTGAACACATATGTATGTAAGTTCTGTTTGTTAACTAGTTCATTCATATTTAATGATGCTGCTACCCATCCTGATGAGTTTGTTTGTATTAAAGCATCTGAACCAAACCCCAAGCTTTTTTGTTATATGTATTAGAGACAAACGAGCGACATGGTGTCAGAAGCGCATGTCTAAGGGGTAATGAAGTCAGAAGTGGCATGTCTAAAAGACATGGTACCAGAAGCAGCATATCTGAAAAGGCCTGAAGTCAGAACCAGCATACCAAAGGGGCATGAAGTTTAAAATGGCTTGTTGGAAACGATTTAAGTTACTTATCCATATGCTGGTGGAATATACAGCAGTGGACCATCCCAGAAATGTGTATACTTCGTAAAACAAACTAGAAACGAATTTCAGATATTAAAACTTGCTCGGGACTATTTCTTTTTGCATAATATGAAACGAGGCCTACAGAACATTCTAAATATCATTTGTATAGGCAAATATGTACAATATTGATAAAAATATTTGGATTACTATGGAAAATGTTTGAAATAAGGTCCAAATTGCATAAAATGAATAAAATAAGGGGAAACAACCACATTTTCACAAAACATATGTATTTTCATATTTAAATAAAAAACAAAAGCAATAAATGGGATAAACTCAAGGATAAAAAACAGAGAAAAAGAACACGTATTTAACGCTTTCATCTCTCAAAGGATACTTCTTTATTTGTTTGAGCAGCGATTGATGGGGCAATTAATGAGGTTGTTTTAAAATGGTGTAGGCAATGTATTTTGATGTATTCTGAAGAAGTCTCCTTTGAGAGATGAAAGTGCTAAATATGTGTTCTTTTTCTCTGTTTTTGTTATATTAAATTTTATCCTTGAGTGTACGGCCCATTTATTGCTTATATTTTGTATTTGGTTGTCTATTTTTTATTTCTATTTTTATATTTAGCAAAGATATCTGAGTTATCAGAAGTGTATAAATCATTTGCATATTTGTGCAGTGTTACAGTAAAGTTGTTTTGCAAAGTGCAGCCATTACAGAGCATATTTCACAAAGTAAAGTATTTTGAAGAGTTTATTGTGCATTTGAATGTTGTTACAAACTAATGGCACTGTTTGTTCATACATAATTACAAATGCCATATTTTCAGTGTGTTTGTGCATATTTTGTGGGCATGGCAGATGGATTTCGAAAACCCAATGCACTTGTGTTTGACAGTAATATTGCTGAGAACTGGAGATTGTTTGAGCAAGAGTACAACATTTTCAAACAGGCTGCATTTTCTGATAAAGATGACCATATAAAGGTATGTATTCTACTTAATTTAGCCAGGTCAGAAGCTATAGAAAGGGCATGCTCATTTGTGTATGCACCTGCTATTTATACTGGAGAGGGGGAAAACCATCATATTGTTGTATGGGCTCAGTCAAGGGAGGAACTAGAGTGCTTAAAATGTAAATTTAGAGAAATGTGTAACCCCCAAACAAATGTTACAATGGAAAGGCACTTATTTTACACAAGGGATCAAAAACCTGGTGAAACTTTTGCAGCATATATAACTGATCTGAGAAATTGAGTTAAACATGCAGATTTGGTGACTTAAAGGATGACTTGATAAAGGACAGACTTGTGTGTGGTATAAAAGATGATGCTGTGAGAAAGATTTTGCTTTGTGACAGTGATTTTACTTTGAATAAGGCCATTGAGATTTGTCAGATATATGAGCTCTCACAGAAAAGCACACAAATATGCTTACAAATGAGAGCAGCTCTAGAAGGCACAGTGATAAACTTCATGTTGGTAGTATGCAGTACATCGTTAAAAGAAACAGGCCCAAGCACATGGTAGCTGTAACCCATGCAGCACCTAATGGTAAAATCCAGAACTTTCTAGCAAATTCCAGACTTCGCACAGTCTCAATGAAGCACAAGAGTGACTCAGCAAATTCAAAGCATGGGCCCCAACCCAGTTTCATTGCCAATTGTCATAACTGTGCTGGAAGTCATGAATCTAAAAGGGAAAAATGTTTAGCTTTTGGTCAACAATCCCACAAATGTAATAAATGGAATCACTTCAAAAGATTTTGTAAATCAAAAGGCCCATATTCTTTTATTAAAAGGGAACATTTTAAGAAATGAGTTGATTAGTTAAACTGTGACTAGCCTAATCTTTATGTAGATTGTGTGTCAGTGCTTCATGAAACGGTTAATGCAGTTGATTTAAGGACAAAGAATAAAGTATTTTGTACTGTCTGGATAAATGGCAAACCCACAGAGCTCAAATTTGACACAGGTTCTAAGTGTAATGTTATGTTTGCAGAAACATTTGCAAAAGTGTGTAAAGGTGAAAGTGTTGATTTGGCAAGGTGTGCGAAACTTATTGCTTATGGAGGTGACAAAATTCAAATTGAAGGCTCAGTTGTGCTTTCATGTTATTTTGCTGGAAGAAGCTACAAATTATTATTTTATGTGGTCAAAAGGCTCATTCCGTTATTATTAGGGCTCAGAGACTCCTTGAAAATGGGACTGCTTTCATTTAATAAGGAAGTCCACCAAGTTAGCTTAAAAGACCACTACACTAATTTTGCCCAGCACATTTTTCTACTTATGCTGATCTTTTCCAAGACAAACTAGGCAAACTTCCAGTTGTGTACTCCATGAAGTTAGACCCAGAGGTCAGTCCAGTTATCAGGCCAGCAAGTAAAATTCCAATAGCCATGCAGGACAAGTTAGATAAAATGGTGCGACAAGGTGTAATTTGTCCAGGGGAAACTCCAACAGAATAGGTATCTTCCAAGGTGGTAGCACATAAGAAAAGCTCAGATGACATCAGAATATGTATTGATCCATGAGATTTGAACAAAGCACTAAGAAAACATCATCATCCAATGCTCATAGTCAAAGAAGCCTTGATGCCAAATGCCAAATGCCAAAATGTTTTCTGTCTTAGAAGCAAAGACTTCATTTTGGCAAATTCAGCTTGACAAAAAATCCTCAGTCCTCACTACATTCAGTACTCCATCTTGCAGGTACAGATTTTTGAGAATGCCATTTGGGATAAATTCTGCAAGGGAATTATTTCAGCGTGCAATGGAGCAAACTTTTTTCTAGGTATCCTTGTGCAATTATAATAGATGACATACTGGTAGGAGATCGTGATGAAGCCGAAAATGACAGAAACCTCAGAAAAGATCTAGAAAGGGCACATCAAGTGAATCTTAAGCTCAATGCACAGAAATGCAAATTCAGGCTCCAAAAAGTTCCTTATGTTGGCCATTTATTCCTGAGTACAGACCTATGACCAGATTCTTCAAAACTCGAGATGCCAGCTCCAGACAATGTTCAAGCCCTGCAACGATTTCTTGGCATGACAACTACCTAGGCAAGTTCATTCCAGACTTGAGCCAACTATCAACACCACACAGAGAGCTGATACGCAAGGAAGTATCCTGGTCTTGGTTAGAGCAGCACAAAAGAGCATTTAATGTCCTGAAACAGAAATTGCAAGTCTGCCAATGCTCAGATACTATGATGTTCACAAGCCAGTAACACTTTCCTGTGATGCTTCGAAATTTGGTCTCGGCGCAGTCATTCTACAAGAGGATCAATGAGAACTCTTACCCAAACTGAACAGCAATATGCCCAGCTCGAGAAAGAGCTTTTGACAATTGTGTTTGCATGTTCCACGTTCCATGATTATGTTTATGGTAGACCAAATCGACACAGACCACTAACCATTAGTCACTATTCTGAGAAAGCCAATGCAGTCAGCTCCAGCCAGACTGCAACATATGATGCTGAGACTACAAAAGTACAATTTCAATCTTCTCTACAAGAAAGGCAAACTTCTTTATCTTGCTGATACATTATCCATATCACCCAGAAATACCAGTGAACAAAATAATAATCAAGGTTCTCGACTGATGATTTTGAAGTCATGGAAGTGCATAATATTTCTTTCACAGGTCTTCATGAGCTGAGAGATCACACAGCCACAGGTCCAGTTTTACAAAAGCTCAACCACTTTATCAATCAAGCATGGCTGTCAAAGCAATCAAGTTTACTCAAGAACTGCAACCTTCCATACAGAGATGAGATTTTCTCTGACAAAGGTATCATTATGAACGGTCCAAAAGTAATTGTTCCAAAATCCTTCCAACCACAGTACATTACTATCTTGCATCATGGTCACCCAGGAACTGAAATTACCAAAAGAAGGGTGAGAGAACTAGTATTTTGGCCTTTTGTGTCACAAGGCATTGAGAAAGCACTTTTATCTTGCTCAGTATGTAATAGCACTAAGCCTCATCAACAGAAAGAACTACTTCAGCTTAACCAGATTTCAGAACTATCTTGGTTGACAGTAGCCACTGATATCTTCAAGTGGAATGGTCAACATTATTTGGTATTAGTAGACTCTTACTCCAATTGGTTGGAGAGAGATTGACTTACTTCCTAACCTAGCATCTAGTACTGTCATTACTAAGATGAAACATCATTTTGCTGTACATGGAAGTCCACACAAAGTTATTTCTGACAATGGCATGCAGTTTACAAGCCCACAGTTCAAAGGATTTGTGGAAGAATGGGATTTTACTCCTGTCACACGTAGTCCAGAGTACCCGCAGTCAAATGGTTTGGCAAAATGCACAGTGCAAAGTGGAAAGCAGTTACTTGAGATGTCAAAATGAGATAATACTGATGTTTTCTTGAATCTCAGAAATGTTCCTCATGATAAACATCTTGGTTCACCTGCTCAGAGACTTCTGTTGAGAAAACCAGAACCACATTACCAATCAGTAGTCAATTGGTGGTTCCATATGTCAAGAACAACAGGTCAGTGAAAGCCAGTCTGTTGAAGAAGTGCCTATACCAGAAGTCTTACGATGATAAGACCAGTAAACCGCTCAATCTATTATGAGAGGGAGAGGTGGTAAGGATGCAGATGTCCAAAGGTTGTGATCGGATTGGTGTTGTGAAGTATATTGGTCCAGAGCCAAGATCGTACATTATAAAATCAGAAGGAGCAACTTTTAGGTGGAATCAGAAGCATTTGAGACCAGTGTCCGAGCCTATATCACAGTAGATAGCCTGTGAGAAAGACTTTTTATCTCAGAGTGAGTTGTGTGGTGTTCCAATTCCAGAGGAAGTTCCAGTGGACATTACTGTTCCTATGACAAATCCAGAAGTTCCTGATATGAGTTGTGCACTGCAGACTGCCCCTGTTGCTAAATCTAGTCCCAACTGTCATGTTATGAGATATGGTTGAATCTCTAAACCCTGTAGCAGATATGAAGCAACATGGACATGAACATTGTATTTTGTTTCTACTGTACATAGTAATGCATGCCTATCTCATGATCTGCTCTCTCCTACCTAACTCTTGACAGTATGTATATTACCTTTCCCAACTCCTTACAGGCCACCTATTTCTTACTAGAATTCTCACTATTGCTAATCCACAAATCCTATCAACTCATTATCACCCCTCTTCACTGTTTCTGCAATCTCCTCTCTAAATCCCAGACCCCCCACTTAGCCTACTTACATCACCCTCAACTACCCTCTATCTGCTCTAACTCCATTACAGCTTTAAGTTGTCATCTTACTGTATCAGTATTGTAACTCTCACTGTCCTTCCAATTTTTATGAAATTAACTATCATTATTCTATTTGTGTATTTAGCAAAATTTGTGTTCGACTATTCTTGTATTCTTTTATTGATTATTGTGTAAATTGATGAATATTTGAAGTCCTGTATTATTTTACTTTATACTGGAGCTTTTCTCCCCGGGCATCTGCTGAAAATAAGCTCTGACCCAGTCAGACTATCCCAGTCAACAAATGTCAAATAAATAAATCCATTTTGCATTAGGGGCAATCAGTTTAAAAGGGAGGATGTAGATCAATATGTGTGTATACACCTTTAAGAAGCTATCCAAGGGCTTGCACTAGAGTATAAATACTGAGCACGTGTGAGTCTGACTGCCATTTTATAGTTAGCTGTTGAGATGTGAACATGTATGCATGTAAGTTTTGTTTGTTAGTTTGTTTGTATTTAATGATACTGTTATCCATCCTGAGGTGTTTGTATGTATTAAAGCATCTGAACCAAACCCCAGCTTTCTTGTTATACGTATTAGATACAAGCAAGTGACAGTATTGTCTTGTTCTTTTACTATTTATTATTAAATATATCTAAACCTTTCATTGTGGCTTATCTGTGTAGAGATATTTAAGTTCTGAGAATACTTGCTTATTTATTTGGTGACACTGTGGGCCACTCCTAATAGCCTTGCTCTTGGTCAAACTACCATTTGTACTGATAGTAACATTACACAGTAAGATTGGACACCCTTTGTTAAGGGACTTAAAGTAGCTGATAAGGAGCTGAGTAGTGGCAGTAATAACTACCTTATAGTCCGGGCAAAAAGGGGCATAGCTAGTAAACTGTGCCAGCCTTTCCCAGGTAGGTGTGTGTGTGTGTGTGTGTGTGTGTGTGTGTGTGTGTGTGTGTGTGTGTGTGTGTGTGTGTGTGTGTGTGTGTGTGTGTTTAAATCAAACCTCAAAGAGTGTGTCAGCTACTTGGGCAGAGACAAGAAGCGCTGGTTGGACAGAGGTCTTGGCTTGGCCACTCAACTGAGATCCCAACGCTATAGCTGTGCCAGTGGGGAGTCTTACTGGAGATCTGGAGAAAGAGGGAGAAACCAGACCCAGACTGACTGTGGTCTCTGTGTGCTGTTAAGGGAAATTGCACTTGATATAGAGAGCTGCGTCTGGTAATACTGTGTGTGTACCTTGTCATCCTCCCAGTATTTGTCCACCACTGTGGCCAGTGGTGAGAATTGAGTAGCCTCGATTACTGGTCCAGTGATAGGGCATCATAACGGCCACCAGAATATATAACAATTTGCTCACTGAACAAAGCCAGATTATTATGGCATTCCATCTGCATTCAACTTGCTTTAGATCACAATTTGTGGTGATGGTTACAACTACTACTACTCTATGGTGCTGTATACTAGGTTCATCTCAAGCATCATGCCACATAGGTTTCCAGGACTTTAGTTATATCACTGCACTGTGATCCACACACAAATGTTCAAGTCACACCAAGACAGCTATATACTTTCTAGCAGACATTATTTCAGAACTTTGATCATACTTTTAACAATGTCATAAAGAAAGTCACTGACGATCAGTTGCCTGAAATTCCCATTTAATTCCAGATGCACCACTTGCTATCTTTTTCAGGATAATTTCACAATGATAGGAAACATAAGGTTTATGCCACCTTGTCTATTAACAGTGACCATTTGAAGGATACCTGTTGTGAGCATACTAGTCTTGACACAGCAGTGAAACATTGATATACCTAATATGGCTTCATTACTTGGAAATATCTATTTATCAAGAACACCATACAGTCTGAGTATCCCACAGAGTGAACACCTACAATGCAGTACTTTATCTTGCATTGTTTTAGTTTTTTAATGTCTGGAATGGTTTAGCTCTTTGGTGTATCTTGGTTTTGTAAACTACAGATGTGCTCCACCCAAGAAATTGAACTCTTCTAGCAAAGCATCAACTCAGAATATATATGTGAAGATGGAGTGGCTAAAGCCCTCAAAAACTCAGTCCATCTTAAATGTTGTGCTTTTGAGGTGAAACTGTGATTATTGCAATCATTAAAGAATGTCAGCTATTACACATTTCTTTAATTATTATTTTTCAGATAGTGCCTTTGCCCCCGAACTGTTTAACTTTTTCCTTGTGTAGTTGTGACTATGCAAACAGTATTCATTTTTAAAATGTTATTTCACTGTACATATGGTGAACTGTAGTTGTTCACGGAGGAAAAAGCCCAAGTGCTACTGCTGTTACCATAACTTTCAACTTGTTGCCCCAATATTCTGTGGCAAAGCCAAAGATAATTATAGAATAAGACCGCAAAATGAATAAATGTGTACAAAGACGCACACGCACACACACACACACACACACACACAGTAAGAATGAGAATGAAAAATGAATTATACATATTTTAGTACAGCTGTACAGTTGTTTGTCTCATTGTCCTATCAGAAGGCTGCAATAAACTGGACACATGGCCATCATAAAATTGTGATGATGATGATGGCTGACTGCATATGAAAACACATACAGCTATGTAAGGGGCCTATGGTTATGTCATTTCTGAGTTGACAGTGCTCTTTAGTGGTAATAATGACCTGCAATTAGCAGATCTGTTTTTATGCCCCTAACATCTGCTTACATACTATGATTTTAATAAGTGATTTAACAGCTAGTACTTCCCATATGCCAATAAAAAAATGACAATAATTCCTGTTAGGAATAATATGCTTACCAAATTGATAAAAAAGCTACATTCATGCATTTTTTTTAATTTTAATTTTTTTTTTAAAACTGAGCAACTGATAAGTGTATACTAATAAACATTGTTAGAACATTCTACATTTATAAGCCAAATGAGCTGCATACACACTCACACACACATTTTAATGGTTGTCCTAAGACTTTACTTGAATATGTTTTTAATTAATAAATACAAGTTCACTGATTTAAATTGTATCAAATAGCAAGCAGATTTTTTTTTAAATCTTGTAACCAGGCATCATGTGTTCTTGAACTCATATGTGTAAGCAGTAAAGTTGCTTTCTCCAATACGGGGAATTTTTTTTTTTTTTTTTTTACTTCTTGGCAGTGAATAAGATATCGAGGAACAGAGAGCTACCACATTGTTTACTAATGTGGCCTCACCTTTTAACATCCCCAGGTCAGATGCCATTTGTCTTGTGTCATAAAGCACTTTGCAGTAATTTCTCAACTACAGTACACATTAGTATCTGGCCCAAACTAGTAAATAGTTACATGTCAGTTCCACTTTGAAAGAGGCATAAATAAAGATCGATTTCTTGCATCTTCATCTTTTTTCTCTTCTTTTGTGGACAATCAGATGCCAGACATTATAACTAATCCAACAGATGTGTAAAATTTTATTTAATAATGTTACTACTTTTTTTCTGTGTTGTGTATACAGAATAAAAATAGAGAACCATAACTATTCCTGCAGAGAGAAATTAAGAGTTTCTGTTTCACTGATATAATGCATGGAAAAAAGGACTGATATTGTAAAACAATGCAGCAAACACCATAGCAAAGAGATGATTTGTACAGATGTTTCAAGATTTTTTCAGTTATTTAGGCAATACATGAGAATATGTAAAGCTCTCAAATGAATTTGATACGTGTGTGTGTGTGTGTGTGTGTGTGTGTGTGTGTGTGTGTGTGTGTGTGTGTGTGTGTGAAAAGAATAATGAAATGTAAAAAATATAATGGAGCAATCTGTAATCCTTATGCGAAATGTGTCACTTCTTTCAGTAAAATGCATATAGCTTATGTGGTGTAATACCTTGAAACTTTAAACAGTAGGCAGGCATCACCTTCTTCGATGAATATAATGATTTGAATACATTTTATCTATCATTGCTGCTGGACTGAAAGGGGAATGTGAACTGATTACCAGTCTGGAGCAAATAAATTACTCTTTAGTGATACCCTACATACAAACCAGCAACTGATGAAAAGGGTAGTATTGAGACTCAAGTAATTTGCATACCCTGAACTAGATCCCATGACCATCTGCACTCTAGTCCAACACTTTACACATGTCACCACAGGATTTGTTTGAATTGATTAATTGAATGAATTTGATTAATTGAAACCTACAACCAATAATTCACAATAACACAACAGTACTAAGCAACACAAATCCAACATACATACAAAATAATACCTTTTATTTGTGAGGGATCTTCCACATATGAGTCTTCACTCCTTACTTTACCTTCTTATATATTATCAACAACAAGATCACTGCATCTCAGAGAAAAATGACAACTTTGCCCGTATCCAAAATTAGAAATACACCATTAAATAAATAAATAAAAACATAAATATTGGAATATTCTCCATCCTCTTTACCACCCATAATTAAAAATGTGCAGCCTATAAGACCTTGCATTTTCTTTAGTATACATGGCTTTATATACAGGCTTTCGACACCATCCCCTACTCTGAAATTATAGACAGACTCACTAAACTAGTTATAAATCCCTATGTCACATGATGGGTTGCCAACTGGCTCACTGACAGAACCCACACTGTGAAAGTAGCAGACTCTGAATCCAACTTCAGACCAGTGACAAGTGGAGTACCACAGGATTCAGTCCTAGGTCCTCTCCTGTTTGGTATCTACTTCTCTGAAGTACAGGCTAACACAGAAGGTCTTTGGCTAACAAAGTTCACAGATGACTGCAAACTAGGAGCTATAATCAAAACTCCTAATGATGTGGACATCCTACAAAAAGGCCTCACTGAGACAGATGTCTGGTGTCAAAGTCATGGCCTCAAGCTCAATGCCAAAAAGTGCATTGTCATCCCTTTTGGTAAAAACTCTGTACCCATGAACTACCACATAGGCGGTAGTCTACTTAACACCGAAAGTGTGATTAGAGACCTTGGGACACAAGTGGACAGTAGTCTCTCCTTTGATAATCACATTGCCACAGTAGTCAGGAAATCCTTCTACATGGCACACCTCATCACAAAAGGTTTCTCATCCAGGAAAAAAGAGGTCATTGTTCCCCTCTTCTCATCACTCATTAGACCCATTATAGAGTGCAACGCCCCTTTTGGTATGTACCTCACAAGACATCTACAACAACTGGAAAGGCCACAGAAATACCTCACAAAGAGGATTACTGGCCTCAAACAGATGCCCTATGCAGACTGTCTCAAAAAACTCCAGCTTTACTCTGTCGCATATTGCCTACTCAGAGGTGATCTCTGCCTAACATACAAAGCTATGTCAAACCCAGAGCTGTTGGACATGCTCCACGTAAAGAAATCCCAATCCCTCCAAACTACATGCTCTAAGGACCTAAACCTTGTCACCACAATAAACAGAACATGCTGGAGGGATAGATTCCTGCCCCAGAGAATTCCCATACTCTGGAACAAACTACCTATCTATATCAAACAAAGCTCCTCATTAGCACTCTTCAAGAAAAAATCTTGATGATTGGATGGGAGATAGGAAATTCACCCCGGGGATCACTTCTGTGGCTCTGCTTGACAAGGGCACAGGAAAATAATTTTCTTGGGTGGCAAAAGCCAGGGTACCATTTGGCTAGGCTTATATAGGCCCTAGGGCCAATAGCCTAGTACCTACCTATGAACCTATGACCTTATGACATAGCCCTGTCTTCTTTATTGTCTTTGAAGCTGTCCTGACCCATTCTACTATTATCTTATCCTTTCGATTCCTTTTAGTCACAGGGTGTCCCCTCACATACATAAAAGGGCAAATATCTCACTTTCCATGCTAGGCAAATTGTATACACCTGCCTCAGCTTGTTTCAGTGGCCACCTCCATGCTCCAGCCTGCCCTACCTCAGACATGTGAGCTCCATATAACCCATGTAACCTTTCATCCTCTTTGGCTGTCTCAGTGATTCACCTTCTTTTACCTGTATCAATAAAGTGAAACTTTACTGCACTGTTTTGTAAATTTTCTCAGCTGCTTGGAAGCATGTAAGACTCTTCTAGGTAAAATACTTACCACAATACAAACTGTTAAGGTAGGTCTGGTCCTGTTGGGTTTGGCAGAATATGTTTAACTGTGGCCTGCAGAAAACAACAATGATTCCCAGGCACAAGATCAGAGGTCTTGGCATATGACTTGTACACATACCTCTCAGCTTTACAGATTTTTGCAGAATGTCCAGATTTTTGCCTCATATTTTTGGTCCGTTTTTCATAAAATTGTGTTTTTCTGGCAAGTTAGTGGCAAATATTTAAAGACTGACGTTAGAAAATAATGACCGATATTTGAGTATCAAACTTCATAACCTTCAGAAAAGTCACGCCAATGCAAAACCTGTTATTTTATCAACTTTCTAAGTTTGTAAGAGAAATATCTAAAAATTGTCCTATTTTTGGGCATTTGTCCCACTTTTATTTATGGATTTGCCTAGATTTCTTACTCAAAGAGGTTGAGAGGTATGCTTTTACAGTAACCAGTGCAATTGAGAGACATATGTGCCCCTGTGTCTGTCTGATTCCATTCCACCCCAATATGTCTTTGGAAACATCTGTATTATGCTGTTGTCATCTTGGCCTTTTTATTGCTCAGTTGCTGCCCAGAAAATAAGGAAGTAGCCCATTACACAAATCAGCTCTAGCATCTCAGATATGCAGTGAGACGAAAGCTCACTAACAGCAAAATTTAACCAAGGCACCTTATTTTTACTTTTTTATATATTATTTGCCTACTACTTCCCGCTGGAAATGAATGATACCCTACTGTACATTACAAATATGCCTCATTTCACTGAGGGGGTTGTTACTTTACCAATCATAGTAATGTGGTCAGTAAACAGATAAAATGTAAGTCCTGAACCCCATCTATTGACTAGCATAATCTCTTCAGTAGACCACCACCCAACACACACACACACACATACACACAATAAGGACAGAGGCCCCTGCAGTGTTTCATGAACTGACTGAGTCATTAGATGCTTTTGACCTTAAGAGCACCAGGACTTCCTTCAGAAGTTTGCTAATGTTACTGGGGAACATTTCTCACCCATCTGCATATATGAGCAGCAGCATGTTCACTGCAAAATGGTAGTTAAAGCGCCAGCTCTTGGATTCTTTGCTACACTATAATTTAAATATTATTTAAGCTGAGATTATAAATTCACAGGGCCTTTATAAGCCTATCCATGCAACACATCAATTGTCTCCCTATGTATCATGGGCATTTATTAGGAGGGAATATGCTAGTTAAGATGTTTCTAGAGGTTATGTGGGGGGGGGGGGTGTTAGTTTTGACATTACTGTCTGCCTCTGTCTGTCAAAGTCATCGGGGCCAGAAATTTCTGATTTCCCATCAATTTGTCTAGGTTACACTTAAAAAGGGTTAGGGATGGACTCTGTTTCACATGGATGAGGAGCCTATTCCAGAGCATTGTGATCCTCTGACACACATATCTCTCTTGTCAACATGTCTTATTTATGTCACAAGCAAAATATAAATCCTTGGATCTAGTGATTCTGAAGCTGTTAGTTTTGTGGATGTGCAAAACGTCCATCAGAGCTGGATCCAATGATGCCTTGTATGCCAGGCATAGATCGCCTCTCAGTAACCTCTAGCAGACTTAGTATAGAGATAGGGCTTTAAGCGGTCTATATTAAAATCTTGAAGTCTGACAATATCGAATATGATATTGTCGACACGAGAATACTGAAAGCGCACTACATCGAACGTTTAAACGGAAAATCTCCGTAGGGGGAGATTTCCGTTTACTTCAATGTAGTGCGTTCTCGGAGTTGGTATATTTACGTAGGGGGGGTGTGGGGGGGGCAGGGGGGCTTGCCCCCCTGCCTACACAATTTAGTTGTTTTTTTTTTTATTTAGTATAGTATTTTTTTTTTTTTTGGTTTCGATGGTTTAAGACTTCGATCAGTAAAGTTCAATCTTTAGTGATTCGAAGTTTTAAACCTTCGAGATTATAATATAGACCCAGATTTAAGTCAATCCATATATGACATTGTTTTTATACCCTGGATTATCCTGGTAAGGAGCCTTTGCAGGCATTCTAGCTGTTGCATATGTCTGTTCAGGTACGTGCTGAAGGGAGCATTATACTCAATGATAGGTCTGATAAAGGCTAAATAAAGAGGTACGGTGACTTCATTGGACCTGGATGCCATGCCTTTACTTATAAGTTAGGTGACACAGAATGCTTTTATTATTACTATGACTTGATGAAGTACCTTACTCTCCAAAACCTTGGACTGTTTAAATAACTGGATTAAAAGTGACATTCTATATGCTGGTCATTGAGCATTTTTATGTTTCCAGCAGCACCTAGATCTTGTTTAGAAAGCGAAGCTCTTACACTCAGTGTTTCCATGGACTCTTCTGCATGAGGGAGCAGATATGTTTCATGTTTGTAGATGGATTAATGGTCAGCTATAGCCAGTACAGATGTGAGTGGTGTCAAACATCAGGAACATTCACAGATGGCAATTTGCTATACTTAGCTGGACTTGCAATACCCTTTCCCTCACACCTTTTCCACTTCTTTGTTCATGCTTCCCTGAAAATGGTAGCAGCCAATCTTAGCAAAACTTTAGAGTGACATCACTCCTTACCAGAACATCAGGTTTAACATTTCACATGTTTCTTAGCTCCTTGTGAAATACGTTTTCATGCAATATAAGCATGTCTTCCATTGATTTAAACTTATACCCCATACTTTGGCTCACAGACTTAATCTTCTACTAGTTTATCATTACCAGTTCTTCCCACACAAAGATGATCCTTCACCTTTTACTAAATCAGAGACTAATGGTAAACTTTTTTTATTATTATTTTCTGTTTCAAAAAGATATTTCATTAAAATTGAAATAATAGAATATAACAGTATTTTTTATTATTTCATGGACACATGCTCAATTGTCTCAGCTTAAAGTTTCACATTGAAGTTTTTAAGCTTCAACAAACATTAGCTCAAACATTCATTCATGTATAATAGATACTGCTGCTCCAGTATTCATTTGCATGCCCTCTGTTTTTATCATTTATATATTACATGTAAGCACTAATTCATCATTTTTTTTGTAGTTATTGAAAGTGTTAGTAATTCACTGTCAGTTTTAGTTGCTTGCTCATTTTTTTCAATGTACATTTAGTGTTTCTCACATGAAAATTAGTTTACTCATATAATATGTCTGTCCTTTTGGTAACTGTTTAAATTCTCAGGACAGGATCTTCTTTGCTAAGTCCCACAATCGGAGACAGAATGGCTAAAAATATGAAGTTACATATATTTAGTCTAAGATCGCCATTTCTCAGTATATTCCCTTTTCTCTTGGGTGTGGCAATCTCAGAATCGGTATAGCTAAGTTTGGAGGGTGTGGAGACCTAGTCTCCACATCAGAGGGTGCAATGGGGGCTTGCCTCCCACAAAAATCAAGTTCAAAGAAAAAGAGCAATGTTCATATTCACTTTTCTGCTGTATTTTTTTCTTTATTTTTCAGTCTCCCAGGACTCATTAATCTGTGTATCGAGATTTCACTAGGGAGCCTAAACTTTACTGTGACATGCTCATTTTATATGCCCAGTCTTTCCACTGCTATGGCATTGAGCCTCTTGATAATTATAGACTACTGGAATAGGAGCTTTACTGTTATATCAATGTTGTTGTGTCTTTCGGCTTTTCCCGGTTAGGGGTCGCCACAGCGGAACTCCGGTCCGCTAATGATTGGCAGTAGATTTTTCATGAACGCCGAGGTGCCAGCTCGACATTCAACCTTCAACGAAGGCACGCCCATTACCGCATGTCTTTCGAATGCCCACCCAACCGCGGGGAGGACATGCAGACTCCACACAGAAGGCACTCCCCGCACTCCAGCTGAGAATCGAATGGGAGAACCTCTTGCTGTGAGACAACAATGCTACCACTGCACCACCGCGGACTTTTACTGTTATATCAATAATAAATATTTTTTTAAGACTTGTCTGTATTTCAGAAACCTTATATGCAATACCAGTCTCTCTATCATGCTTCCTAAACTGTTATTTACCCTAACCTTCAGTTTCTGTGCTCAATGGAATCTGGAAAACTGTGGACAACATTAAATTAAATTCAGAAACTAGTTTTCTCTCTCAGACTTTGCTATTAATGCCACTCACAAGTCCAACTGAGAGTGCATTATCTAAATCTGAAACAATTTCACAATCCATAGCACAGTTTCAGTTTAGCAGCATAGTGATTCACTGTCTTCTTAGGCCTCTGTCTGCAATTAAAATGAAAACTTGCTTGAGGGCAATGGCCATGATTGTGAACTGTTAACAGCCACAAAAATCTGCTCTGCTCTTAAATTTATCTTCTGACTGGATTTTTTTTTACTTCTGAAGCATTGCAATCTTTTCGGTCTTAAAGGAAAATAACTCAGGGAACCTACTGAAAAAATAAAAATATCTAAAACAATTTCTCTTATTTTATACTTTTCCTGTCAAAATTACACAAAAAGGTTCACTTCTGATCATTCAAAATGAGCCATGTGAAATTGGCTTCACAAGAACTATCAATTAAAAAAAGAACTACAGTTTTTACTTGGTAACAGTCAAGAACTCGCAAAAAAAAATAGACAGACTAGATACAAAATGGATACATTTAAAGA